>NC_037685.1:66019174-66152082 GCF_003255815.1 Theropithecus gelada | reverse complement strand
TTCTTTTCTTTCTTTCTTTCTTTCTTTCTTTCTTTCTTTCTTTCTTTCTTTCTTTCTTTCTTTCTTTCTTTCTTTCTTTCTTTCTTTCTTTCTCTCTCTCTTTCTTTCTTTCTTTCTTTCTTCTCTTTCTTCCTTTCTCTCTCTTTCTCTCTCTCTCTTTCTCTCTTTCTTTTCTTCTGAGATGGACTTTTGCTCCTGTTGCCCAGGCTGGAGTGCAATGGTGCTATCTCTGACTCACTGCTACATCTGCCTCCTGGGTTCAAGCCATTCTCCTGCCTCAGCCTCCCAAGTTGCTGGGATTACAGGTGCCTGCCACTATGCCCCGCTAATTTTTTGTATTTTTAGTAGAGACAGGGTTTCACTATGTTGGCCAGGCTGGTCTTGAACTCCTGGCCTCAGGTGATCCATCTGCCTTGGCCTCCTAAAGTGCCGGGATAACAGGCATGAGCCACTGTGCCCGGTCGCCTACTTCATAATTGTATCTAGTCCTGGTTCAAGGTAGGATGGAAAAAGATTAGATTCTTCCTTAAGATCATCATATAATGTCTTTGATTAGATGACAATTTTTCAGAACTTTTGGAGGCATTTTTCTTTCTTTATATTCATGCTATCTCACTCATTCATTCAACAAATATACATTGACTGCCTATTACATGTCATGGGATACAGCAGAAAATAGGAAAACTCCTGCTTTCAAAAAGGTTATACTTTAGTGGAAGGAAACAGATAATAAACTGACAAATAATTGGTAAAATATACATTTCATGTTACCATCTGATAGATATTTACTATTATGCATACATATATATACATATATTTATATATTCTATGCAGTCATGTGCCACACATTTCTGTCAATGATGAACTGCATCTCTGTGGTCCCATAAGCTTATAATACCATATTTCAACCATGCCTTTTCTATGTGTAGATATGTTTAGACACACAAATACTTACCATTGTGTTACAGTTGCCTACAGTGTTCAGCACAGTAACATGCTATACAGGTATACAGGTTTCTAGCCTAGGATCAACAGTCCATACCATACAGCCTAAGTATGTAGTAGGCTATCCCATCTAGCATTGTGTAGGTACACACTTCGATCTTCCCATACTGATGAAATTGCTTAACAATGCATTCTTCAGAATATGTCCCTGTCATTAAGTGGTACATGACTATATAATATATAACATATTATATACTATATTATACAAACACATATAACACAATATATTTAATATTTATTAAATATTAATGATATATTAATTATAAATATAAATAAATATTACATGAATTTATTACATATTATATCTAATATATTAGATATAATATAATAACTGTTGTGGAGAGTAATGAAGCAGGAGAGGAGACTGGGAGTGTTGTGAGTTTAAGCAGTCATAGAAGGCATAGTGGTCATGAAAGACCTCAGTAAAGGTGAAATGTTGGCAAAGACCTGAAGGAGGCGAAGAGATAGTCTATGCAGATTCCAGAGGGAAATGAGTTCTAAGTAGAGGGAATAGCTGGGTGGGAGGCTAGCTTATGTGGGGAACAGAAGGAGGCTGCCTGGCTGGAGCAGAGTGAGGAGGGTGAAGTTGGCTGAATATGAGTAAAGATCATGTCTTGTGTTCGTAGGTCCATAGGAACATCACCTTTTGGTGAAGAAAGCCCTTTAGAGGATTTTGAGCAGGGGTTGATATGACCTGATTTACACTGAAAAAGAATCACCTTAGTTGTGTTTTGGGAATATTATACATATAAACAAAGATGATAACAGAGAGACCTGTTAAAGATGATTGCAAAAATTCAAGGAGTGTTGATAATGGCTTGGAACACAGTGGTAACAGTAAGGCAACATTCTCAAACATTTTGTCGTAGAACATGTTATAGTACTAACAATTACTAGGGACCTAACAATTTTTTGTTTATGTAGACTATATCTATTAATGTTTACCATATTAGAAGTTAACATACATTTATTTAATTCATCTATAAATGATAATACTAAATCTATAACATATTAGCTTATTATTATGAGAAATAAACATATTTTCCAAAGGAAAAAGTTAGTGAGAATAGTAGCATTGCTTTAGAACTTTGCAAATCTCTTTAATGTTTGGCTTAATAGAAGACAGTTGGATTCTTATATCTGCTACTGCATTCAATCTGTTGTAATATGCTGTTTGGTTTGAAGTCTATGAAGAATACTTACCCTTAAGAAATATGTCCTTGGAAAAGGGAGGAGTTTTTAGATAATAATAGATATTCTTCTTTGATATTCCATCAAAACTTAAAAGTAATAGTTCTTCAAGGTTAATTGCAACATGGAATCTGAAATTATATCAGTGAACTTGTTGTTATGATGTTATGCTAAAATCCGTTAAGCTGTCTTGTACTGTGAATACACTTTTACCTATAACTAATTTGATAGCGTCATGAACTTGTCATATCAGTTTACTGAGTTATGCAGATTTTCCAAATGTTGACACATTATATTGTACAGTATAAAAATATCACATTCACTAATATCATCACAAATCTCATCAAAATTTTTTAAGCATTAGGAAACTGTCAATCCCACAATGATGGATATGAGTCTTCTAAAATTTGAACTTTCCCTTGAAATCTTGAATTTTGTCATTAGTGACAAGTTCTGTAGTTTTTTTTTCTTAAGGTGACAAGTTACCTTTGTTCATTTTTCAAGTGAATATCTGCCAAATATCCAGGGTGGATGATGACAGTTTATCAAAGTGTTTCTTTTCAGTCATAATGGTGTTCCATGGAAAAAAATGGTTAGCTGAATTTGCAACACAAACAATTCCACAAGTGTTTCAGCCTGTGACAAAGTGATTTGTGTATATTTCCCATGTTGTCACCCACCATATTAAAAAAGCATGTACTCAAAGATTGATATTTAACAAAGTAAAAAATCAGTACTGTTTTATTAAGGACATTCTTAAGTGAAACTGGTGTCTTTTTCTTCTCCTTCTCTCTCCATCCCTCAGTGTGTGGCACTGAGGATTACAAAATCACAAGTACAATTTGGGGCATGCTATGTGTGCATGTGTACCCTCCAAAATGCAGATGCTGCTAATGTGATAGTATTAAGAGGTAGGTCCTGTAAGAGATGATTAGGTTGTAAAAGCACCTCCCTTGTGAATGGGATACAACAGGCTGCATATAGCATTTGGCTGGCTTGCCCTTCTGCTCTCTCCTGTGTGAGGATGCCACATCACCCACCACTTGATGATGCAGCAATTAGGTACCATCTTAGAAGCAAAGAGTAGACCTCACCAAACAAGCAAACTGACCAGTACCTTGATTTTAAACTTCCCAGTCTCCAGAGTGGTGAGAAAATAAATTTCTGTTCTTTATAAATTACCCAGTCTCAGGTATTTTGTTACAGCAGCACAAAATGGACCAAGATAGTTCCATTGCACCAAGGTGCCATTCATTACCTCGATATATGCTAAAACCCCAACAGTTTCATCTATCATTATCTTTGTGCCATTACTGCAAATGTCAACCAGTGAAAAAGTCAAATAATATTTCAGTATTATGAAGTTTTTTTTTTTTTTTTTTCTTTCTCTTGAAGTCACAACTTCGCTTTGCTGGGCTATCTTTAATGAACACTTTGTGGACTCCATGAAAAGATCCTGGAGACTCCCAGGGGTTCATGGACCACAATTTTAGAACCACTGCCGTAAAAAGTAACATCATCTTTTTTTTTTTTTTTTTTTAACACATTTTGAAGGATTTGTTGATATTTTAGGGAGTAAGAGAAAAATAGAGGAATAGTAGAGGAATCTAAGATAACTCCAAGGTTGATGGACTGAGCAACTGGAGAATGGTGTCACCATTTGATGGGGAAGACTATGAAGGGAGCAAGAGGTGGGGTAGGGTGGGGAGAACGGGGGCGGGAAGAATGTGTTGGGTAGAGAAGATCAGGAATTAGGTACTGAGCTTTTTTGCTGTCTCTGTCTGTGCCTCCTTGTTTGTGGTTTTGTTAAGTTTAGAGTGTGAGAGGATTTAAGACTTATTCTGCCTTTTAAGCATCTAAAGTGTCTGATAATTTACACAGTCATGTTTGTTTGTTTGTTTGTTTGTTTTAAGTTAACAGAAGCCACCTGACTGTTCTTTATAGCTAATGTGGCTTTCTTGGTTCTCTTTTTAAGAACTTTTCTTTCATTTGAAAAATTCTTTGCTTAGGACTCTATAAAACAGTTGTTGTAAGTATTTGGGTCAAAGAGTTCTTTGAAGATCTGACAACAGGTATGGACCCTGAGTGTGCTACAGTGCAATTCTGATGCTAACTACCTAGGCTTTGCATCCAACTCCACAGGTAAGAGCCCCACCCACACAAGAGTGTCCTCACTTTAGATGCTGGTTGCAGGCTGTAGGTCCCCAGGCTACCTGCACTTCTGACCAAGTGTTTAAAAATTTGGAGATTCCCACAACCCAGTCAGGTCTGATCATTCACTAGGAACTCACAGAATTCAGGAAAGCACTAACAATTACAGTTTTATTATAAAAGTTACAATTGAGATCCAGTCAAAAGAAGAAACATTTACCATGGGATCTAGGAGGGTTTCATAGAGTTTACATGGTCCTTTCCTCATGGAATCTGGGAACGTAAACCCCTTGCTCCCTCTCCCCACCAATCGATGTATCAGTGTGTTCACCAACCAGGAAACTCACATGAGTCTTGGTGTCCTGTATTTTTTGGGGAGTTTCATCACATAAGCATGATTGATTGACTCATTGGTCATGTGGCTGAACTCATCTCTATCCCGCTGTTCCCCCACAGAGGTTAGGCTGGCCCAGGCCTCAACCCTACAGTCACGTGGTTTGTCTCTCTGGTGGCCAGCCCTCATTCTGAGTCCTCTCATTAGTGTAAACTGAGATGTGATCCAAGGGACTCACGAATAACAAATATACTACTATCACTTGGGAAATTCCTGGGATAGAAGCTCCATGCCAGTAACCTAGGATAAAGATCAGACAAATTTTTGATTACAAGATAGCTCTTTTTGTAGAAAATGTATATGAGCCCAGTCAAATTTTGCTTAAAATGTCAAAGGTTAATGGATACCTGGAAAACTGCAGATTAAAAACTCCTGGTTATAGAGTCATAGACAGGCTTTTCAAATGCAGAGTTGAGCCCTGTTCTCCAGCCTTAAACTTACAAGTGCATAAAAAGATCCAAGCTTGAGGCCCAAAGACAGCATTCAGAGTCGCAGAAATGCTTTGAATAATCCAGCCAAGGTTAACTACAGAAAATGTAATAGTTTTTAAATGCTGTAATATATAGGTTAATAAAAAGTGTTAATTTGTAGGACAAAATGGGAAGAACGGAAGGTTTTAGAAATTCTGATTGAGTGAAATATTAAGGGTTACAGAGTTTCTGCATGTGTAGCTTAGAGCAAGGGATTTTAAGCAGGATTTGCAGTAATGCTGAGTTTACTTCAGCAACCCCATATAAGCAAACCCCATTGCACAATAGATTAGGCTTTCTTCACACAGTGCACTCAGTACATTTTTACTGATTTATTGCAGCAGGAGTTTTTGGTAAATGAGATGAAAACCATTCTTTCCACTGGCCTATAACTGATGACTGGTCATGTGCATTAGACAAGGGATGGCATCTGACTCGAAGAGACCTTTTCTTGAAGCAATTTGTCCTTGAGGTCATGAGTAGCTATTGTATTCCCTAAGCTTACGGGTCTCGTGGAACATTTTTTGAAAGAACTATGGTGTTAACTCAGCTGAACTAGCCAAATTCCAAACAAGCTAATTACATTCCTTCGAACTTAAATTCCATGATTTTTCACAAACTCCAATGAGATAGGCTCTTTTAGTACTTGATTATTTTTTTATTTGACATTTTAGAAAACAGACACACTACACATGTGAAGTAGTAGATGAAAGTTAGTATCCTGGTCAGATAATTGATGTAAAGTTGTTTTAATTGTGCTTCTATTCCACAAACAATGAGGTTTGTTTTTTTTTTTAAATTTTACTTTCTCTCAAAAAATGATCATTTTTTTGTCTGGAAATGTAAGATAAACTCTTTAAAATGGTAAGGAGAAAATTTTACAGATACTATTCTAATTAAAATGCAAATACTAGTGAGTCTATGTAATGTAGGAGTCAATGAAAGGGGATGTACCCGTGTTATTATATCATGGAATAAGTACTTAGCTGGGCTTATGTAAATCTTATATTGGAAAGTTGTATGAAAACAAGTCTAATTTTCAGTGTCTTCTGTATCAGTCAGTATTTTAATGATTCTACACAAAGCAAATAGGCAGAGTAGTTCTTTAAGGAGAATCATTGGATCCCTGTTGGAGGCATTCATGTCCAAAGATATACATCATTATTCTTCTCTCCTTATTCTGATTTTCAAGAAGACATTTTGTGTATGTGTGTTTGTGTGTGTGTGTGCGTATGCATGTGTACGTGTGAATAAATTGCTTTTACAGATGTTAACTTCCATCTCTCTTGCCTCATTCCCTTTCCATCTGCTAGCATACCTGGCCTTTCAGCCCCAGATTCTATGTCCCTTTGACACAGAACTTGCAGTTAGGGATCAGAAATCTCAGTTGCTTCAGGATCTTTTTTCGCAGCACTCTAAACTGGCTATATGTTTTAGAGGTCATTGGTATGTACCCACGTGATGTTTCCATTGCAATTAGCTTATTTGATCAGAACAATAAATTCATATGCCAGTGTGTGAGTAGACTCACAGGTACACAATAAGAAATGCAATGTGTACCTTCTGTTTCTTTACTGACCAGCCTTGATAAAGACATTTCTTTTTCTTTTTCTGCTTGCTTAGAAATAAGGGAAAGAAGGAAAGAAGAAAGAAAGGCAACAAAGTGATGTTGCTGGCTTTTTTGGCATTCTGTGTAACTGAAGATTGTGATGGTAGAACAGTCGTGAGTTAGCTCATGTTTCTTCGTGAGCCAGGTGGTGAGGGCAGCCTACTGCTCCTGCTGAAAAAGTCAATGGAAATAGAAATGTTATTTTAGAGGAATTCTCTTCTCTTTTCATAATCCAATTCAGTGTGATTCCAGGAAGAATGGAGATGTAAAAGTTATTTTTCAATTATTTAAGATATATATTTAGTAAATGTTCTAGCCACTGATTTTCTTAAGCAGAAAGAACTGCTTTGCCAAAATCATTTGGGGGACCCTCTCACTCTTGGGATTACTTGTGTTAATTTCAACTACATTTTAGCTCTTAAGGGCAGGGATGATAGTTTCAGTATCTTTAAACTTGGTTACTACTAGATACTTAAGGGTAATTAATTGATGAAATAAATGACTCTTGAAAATAGATCTTTCATACTAAATAAAATGAATGTGTAAGAAAGTTTAGTTATTATACGAGATAAAATTTTTGGGCAAGAGTTTTTACTTGGTAGCTTTACATCACATTGCCTGCTCTGATCACCCCTGGATTAAATACTTGCTCTAGAATTTTGGGTGTGCGTGTAAACCTAGTGTCCAGATTTTTCCAACCTACAGACATTCGAAAATTGTTTTGGGGATTTATATTATTAAATGCAATAATGGCATCTGATGCAATTTTAATTAAAGCAGTTAAGTATGGAAATTATTATTTAAATCTTGCCTTCTAAAAATGGAATTTGAGGGGCTCTGTGTGCCTATGTAGGCAGCCTTTGAAAGCGGCCTTCGTGATCCCTACCTTCTAACACTGATTTATGCTCTTGGGTAATCATTTCCTCCTGAATGTGGGCTGCACTTATTGGTTCCCTTGTAATGAATGGGATACAGCATGATGGGATGTTGCTTGTGAGATTAGTTTATAAAAAGACTGTGGTGGCCAGGCGCGGTGACTCATGCCTTTAATCCCAGCACTTTGGGAGGCCGAGGCGGGTCACTGAGGTCAGCAGTTCAAGATCAGCCTAGCCAACATGGTGAAACCCCATCTCTACTAAATATGTATATACACACACACACACACACACACGTACACACACACAATTAGCTGGGTGTGGTGGCATAGCCTGTAATCCCAGCTACTTGGGAGGCTGAGGCAGGAGAATCCCTTGAATGCAGGAGGTGGGGGCTGCAGTGAGCCAAGATCGTACCACTGCACTCCAGCCTGGGTGACAGAGTGAGACTCTGTCTCAAAAATAAATAAATAAATAAACAAATAAAAAGAGAGAGAGGCTGTGGCTTATGTCTTAGGTGCTCTCTCCAGTTTTCTCTTGTGAAGGAGGCCAGCTGGCTAGCATGTCATGAGGCCCATGTGACTGGGTTTAGAAGTGGATTTTTTTAGGCCTGAGAACAACTATGTGAGTGATCTTGGAAGTGGGTTCTCCCCTGTTGACTGTTGAAATGACACTGTCTTTGATCAACACCTTAATTGCAACCTCATGAGAGAACCTGAGTCAGAAGCACCTACTTAACATTCCTAGATTCCCGAACCACAGAAAGCATGGCATAATGAATGTTACTGCTTTCAGCTGCTAAATTTTGGAGTAACTCATTACACAATAATAAATAATTAATACAGTACATATCAGGCCTAGCAGTTGGGAGAGAACAGATAATCAAAGCTCATTCATCTATCTTTCAGTTAGTTTATCCTCATCTGAGCATCAGTCATAGCATTGACTATTACACTGTAAATTAAAAATATTTTCTTCATGTACTGCATATTTTATATCCTTAATGAACCATTGATCAATTATAGAAATTATAATATATTAATGCTTAAATTCTCAAATTCCTGATGATTTAAAAATGTTATGCTCCATATATAAGATATATATATATACACACCTCAAAATGATCAACTGATTTGTAAATTAGAGTTATCTGATTCAAATTCATTGATTAATTTAGTAAGATTTATTAAGCAGCATTCTAGGCCCTGAGGATACAGCAGGGAACAAAACAGATAAACACCACCATGGAGTTTATATTCTAGCTGGTGGAGAAAGAAATAGATCTGTCTGTTGCCACAATAATGCTGCAAGACAAATCACACCAAAGCCTAAGAGCTTAAATTAACTACTGCTATTATTATTTTTTAATAGGGTTAGGGTCTCACCCTGTCACCCAGGCTGGGGTTTAGTGGCACAATCATGGCTTACTGCAGCCTTCAACTTCTAGCCTCAAGTGATCCTCCCACCTCAACCTCCTAAACAGTGGGGACTATATGTGCACCACAACACCCACCTAATTATTATTATTTTTTTTTGGTAGAGATGGGATCTCATTATGTTGCCCAGGCTGGTCTTAAACTCCCGGGCTCAAATGATCCTCCTGCCTCAGCTTCCCAAAGTGCTGGGATTATAGATGCGATCCACTATGCCCAGTACAACCACTCATTTGTCTAATGGTTGGCAGGTGGGGCTTGGCTTATCTCATCGGGGCACGCTCATGTGTTTGGGTCAGATCTGGGCTTAGCTTGTAACAAAGGTAGAGAAGAGAAGCAAAAGAGAGAGCAGAGGTGCATGATGCCTCTTAACCTCAGCCTTGACACTGAATCACTGCTGCTTCCTCTGCATTCTCTTGGCCAAAGCAAGTCATTGGCCAGCCCATGTTCAAGGAGTGGTAAGAAAGACTCCCCCTCTTGATGGGAGGAGCTGTAAATCATTTTGCAAAAGGTATAGATACACAAAGGGCAATACATTACACAAATAAGTAAAATACATGGTAGAAGATAGAAGATGGGGTAGGGAGTGGAGGCGGGTGACATTTGGGTAAATCCAAGCTGAGAAGTGTCAGGGGCATAAATGTTCCAGGCAGAGCAAGTGGAAGGACTGGAGATGGAAATGTGGCAGACATATTTGAGTAAGACCAGTGTGATGGGAGTAGATGGAACAAGGAGAGGAGTAGTGTTTTGGGAAAGCCTCGAATGCCACTGTAAGAACTTTGGCTTCATAAAAAAGTCACTTCCAAGTCTTGAGCAAAAGAATGCTCTGGGAGTCTGTGTTAAGATAGACTATAGGTGAGGCAGGGACAGAAGGAGGGAGAACAGGTGGAATGCTATTGTAATAATCCAGGAGACAGATGATGATGGCTTAACTAGAGTTGAGTCCATGGAGGTGGGAGGAAGCAGTTACATTCTGGATCTTTTTTGATGGCAGAGCTCATGAGTCAGCCACTCAGTCACCTTTGTATTATGTTTAGGAATAGAATAATATGCATAAATATAAGCCAGTTGATTGCTTTCTTTTCCAAGTAGAAAGATCCTCAATAAAAGGTCCTGAAAACATTTTTTCTCTATTTTTATACTGTAATTAAGAATAATTAAATCTACAATTAAAAATGTATTTGTCTCCCAAAGTAAACATGATAGATCATTTTAAGTTTGTTAAAACATCATATTTATCTCTTAGAGTAAATTCAAAGTAAATAAACAATGTGCATCACCTGTTTAAAAGGTGAAATAGACAGTTTTTTATGTATGTTACAAATAGTAAAGGTTTTAAAGTAACTGTTATAATACTATCCTCAATAATATGCTGATATCTTGAAATTATTTCTTTAATTTTTTTATAGCATTGTTGAAGTATAATTGACAATAATAATGTACATATTTAACTTGTACAATTTGATAAGTTTTGATGCACATACACACACATATATGTGTGAAATCATAACCACAATTAAGGTAATCATCATTTTCATCTCCTCCCAAAGTTTTCTTGCATTCTTTTATAATTTCTTCCTCTGTTCTTTCCTGGCCTCCCACCTCAATTAACCACTGATGTTCTTTATGTGGCTATAAATAAGTTTGCATTTTCTGGGATTTTATATAAGTGGACTCATACAGTATGTACTCCTTTTTGAAATTTTTTTCCAATTTATCTTTTTTTTCTTTCATGAATTGTGCTTTTGGTGTCATGCTAATAAATCGTTGCCTAATCTAAGATAAAAAGAATTTTTCCTGTCCCCCCCGCCCCCAGAAGTTGTATAGTTTTATGTTTTACCTTTAGGTCTGTGATCCATTTTGGGTTTTTTTTTTTTTTTTTTTTTTAGATGGAGTCTTGCTCTGTTGCCCAGCCTGGAGTGCAGTGGTGTGATCTTGGCTCACTGCAACCTCCGCTTCCTGGGTTGAAGCAATTCTCCTGCCTCAGCCTCCCGAGTAGCTGGGATTACAGGTGCCCGCCACTGCACCAAGCTAATTTTTGTATTTTTAGTAGAGATGGAGTATTGGCATGTTGGCCAGACTGGTTTCGAACTGCTGACCTCAAGTGATCTGCCCGTCTTAGCTTCCCAAAGTGCTGGGATTACAGGCATGAGCCACCATGCCTGGCCCATTTTTTGGTCATTTTTTATATGGCATGAAGTTTGGATCAAAGTTTACATTTGTGCATATGGATCTGCAATTGTTTCAGCACCATTTCTTGCAGTCTATTCTTTTCCCACTGAATTGCCTTTACTCCTCTGTAATGATATGTTTAGGTTCTGTGTCTCCAGCTGAATCTCATCTTGAATTGTAATCCCCATAATCCCCATATATCAAGGGAGAGACCAGGTGGAGGTAACTGAATCATGGGTGTGGTTTCCCCCACGCCTTTCTCCTGATAGTGAGTGAGTTCTCGTGAGATCTGATGATTTTATAAGAGACTCTTCCCCCTTTGCTGATCACTTTTCTTTTCTGCCGCCTTGTGAAGAAGGTGCCTTGCTTTCCCTTCATCTTCTGCCATGATTGTAAGTTTCCTGAGGCCTCCCCAGCCATGCTGAACTGTGAGTCAATTAAACCTCTTTCCTTTATAAATTACCCAGTCTCAGGCAGTTTTTTACAGCAGTACGAAAACTGATTACTACGTCTGTTAAAAATCAGTTTTCCAGTTCTAGATTTTGGTTTATTTGTGCACTCTGTATTCTGTTCATTGATTTATTGTCTATCTATATACCAATACCACACTGTCTTATTAACTGAGGCTTGCAATAAATCTTAAAATCAGGTTATGTTAGTCTTCCAACGTGGTTCTTTTTCCAAGTTGTTTTGGCTACTGTAGGTCCTGTTCATTTCCATGTAAAATTTAGAATGATCTTATCAATTTCAACACCAAAATCCTGGTTAGACTTTGATTAGAATTGTACTAAATCTACAGATCATTTTTGGGGAAAACTGACTTGTTAACGGTATTGAGATTTCTGACTTATGCCTGAGGGATATCTCTTCATTTATCTGTGTCTTAAGTTCTCTCAGCAAAGTTTCATAGTTTTCAGTGTATAAGTATTACACATATTTCATCAGATTTATCCCAAAGTATATTGTATTTTTATGGTATTATAAATTACATTATGTTTACATTTCAGTTTCTGAATGTTAATTGTTAGAATATAGCACTATAAATTGAGCTCTGTAGATTGATGGATCTTGTATCGTGAAATGTTGCTAAACTCACTAGTGCCAATAGGATTTTTGGAGATTCATTTTATTTTCTCCATAGATGATCATGGTATCTGCACATAAGACATTTTTACTTGTACCTGTTCAATGTGGGTAACATATTTATTTATTTCATCTTGTTGCACTTATTTGAACTTGCAGTACATTGTTGAGTAGAAGTAGTGACAGTGGATGTCCTCATCTTACTCCTGATGTTAGTGGGGGATGCATTCAGTTTTTTATAATTAAGTATGATGTCAAGAGTAGGTTTTCCCTAGACAGCTTTTATGATGTTGAAGAAGTTCTCTTATATTTCTAGCTTGGGGAGAATTTTCTTTTAATCAGGAATAGACATTGGATTAGGCAAATGCTTTTTCTGAGTCTAGTGAGAGATAATTATTTATATTACTTATGTAATTATATTAATTATATGGCTTGACTGTATTTTGTTAATATGATGCAGTGCATTGATTTTTAAAAGTTAATTATGTGGTTATGTGGTTGTGATTGTTGTAATTGTTAATATATTACTGGATTATTGGATTCTTTTTGCTAAGTTTTTTTTTTTACTGTTTTGCGTCTATGTTTATGAAGGATTTTCGTCTGTAGTTTACTTTTTAAGATAACATCTTAGTCAGGCTTTAGTATCAGAGTAATGCTAGCCTCATAGAAAGAGTTGGAAATTATTTCCTCCTTTCTAATTTTCTGCAAAGGATGGTGTACATTTGGTATTATTTCTTCTTTAAATGAATGATAGAATTCATTGGTGAAACCACTGGGCTTGGAGTTTTCTTTGAGGAAAGTTTTTATCTACAAATTTAATTCCTTTAGAAAGCATAGAGATATGTAAATGATGTATTTCTCCCTGAGTAAGTTTTGGCATCCAATGTCTTTCAAATAGTTTGTCCATTTCATCTAAGTTGTGAATTCATAATATTTCCTTATTTTCCTTTTACAATTGTGGAATCATTAGTGATGTCATGTCTCTTATTCTCAACAATGGCAATTTGAGTCTCCTTACTTTTTCTCCCAATCATTTGGCTAGAGATTTAGTCATTTTATTGATCTCTCAAAAAATCAGATTCTGTTTTTATTTCCTGTTCTCTAATTCATTGAGTTCCACTCTGATTTTTATTACTTCCATTCTTCTTCTTACCTTGGGCTTCATTTTTAATTTATTTCCCCACTTTCTGAAGGTAGAAGTTGAAGTCATTGATTTGAGATATTTCTACATTTATAATATGCATTTTTAGTGCTATGTATATTTATTTCAGTTGTAACTTATAAATTTTGATATGATATGTGTTTTCTTATCTACTGTTTTAAAAATAATTTTTTAAAGACAGGGTCTCACTCTGTTGCTCAGGCTGGAGTGCAATGTCATGATCATAGCTCATTGCAGCTTCAACCTCCTGGGCTCAAGCAGTCCTCCAGCCTCAGCCTCCCAAATAGCTTGAACTATAGGCACATGCCACCATGCCAGGCTAATATTAAAAAAAAATTTGTAGAGAAGGAGTTTCACTATGTTGCCCAGGCTAATCTCAATCTTCTGGCCTCAGGTGATCCTCCTGCCTTGGCATCCCAAAGTGCTAGGATTCCAGGCATGAGCCACCACACCCAGCCTAAAGAATACTTTCATTTTTCCCTTTCAAATCCCCTTTGACCAATTGAATATTTATAAGTATGTTATTTGGTTTTCAGACAATTGAAATATTCTGGAGATATTTATGTTATTGATGATTAATTTTATCTCATTTTAGCCAGGGAACATATTAATATTTTGTAAGGCTTAGTTTCTTTTGAATTTACTACTTATTTTAATACCCTGCGTATGATCTATCCTGGTAACATTTTCATGAGTATCTGAAAAGGATATGTATTTTATTGCTTTTGGATTGTGTATTCTAAATATGTCAATTAGGTCAGTAGGTTGATAATATAATTGTCGCCTTGCTTAATCAATTATTGATGGAGGTTATTGAAATCTCTGACTATAATTATGAATATGTCTATTTCTCCTTGTACTTCTATAAGCTTTTCCATATATATTTTGAATTTCTGTTATTATGCATAAATGTTTAGGATTATTGTATCCTCTGATTGTACTGACTGCTTTATTATTATAAAATGACCTCCTTTATCCCTCTTTCAGAGTAAAACTCTTTTCTCTGAAATATGCTTTGACTAATCTTAATATAATAACTCCATCTTTCTTTTGATTATAATTAGCATGATTTTTATTTTTTACTATTTTACTTTAAACCTATTTGTTTCTTAATATTTAAAGTATATTTCTTGTAGGCAGCGTAGAGCTGGTTCTTAGTTTTTATACAATCTGATCATCTCTGCCTTTTATTTGGGGAAGTTCATACTTCTTACATTTAATATGATTATTGATATGGTTAGGTATAAATCTTACTATTTGTTTTATAGTCATCTTACTATTTATTTTCTATTTGCCCCATTTGTTGGTTTTTGTCTTTTTTTCCCATAGAAAACTAATAATGGTGTAAAATTAAACATAGGTGTAGATATCTTTGTGTAGATTAAGCTAACATTTAAATTGCTTTGTATTTCCCAAGCACAGCCATAGCTCATGCTGGAGGGGTATATGCTATTGCATAGGAATAGGAAATTGTATGTACCTAAAATTATCTTTTTTTGTTTGTTTACATGTTTTCCAGCTTATACCACTGTAATGGATGCTACATAAAACCAAAGGCCTTATCTTTTTTTTTTTTTTTTTTAATCGGAGCAATCTCTAGCACATATTAGGTAAACAACCAACACTTGTTCATTGATAGAAACTAGTTAGATTCTTGGAATGACCGTAGAGAGATCACCTGAGTCTAATACAGGTAAAATGAGGGCAGAGCTAACAGTTGAATCTTTTTCAGGTATCTAATGTCAGACAGGAATTTTAAATAAAAGAATAAGATCACAGCAAGGAGTAAGGGCTGATAAAAAAATTGTGATTTAAATTTGATAGGAACTGGCGAAGAAAGAAGACAGGAGATAACAGAAATCACACATGAGAGTGTCTCCAAGGCTGCTTTAGTGCTCATATGGTCTGAGGAAACTCTCTTGATGGTCTATGCCTCATTATCAAGGTTATGCCTCTACTGCTCTTAAATAAGTTAATTTATCTGTTCATTGGATGAATATTTTTCAGTACTTTTTGTTGTTGTAAGATTAGTGTAGAGTTATCACAGCTTAGTAAGGAGATCTATTTACATTTATAAATATTATTATAAGGCACCATGATGAGTAGAATAATGGGTGTGTGTGTGTGTGTGTGTGTGTGTGTGTGTGTGTGTGTGTAAGTAATCTGGGATAGAACCACAGAAGACTGGAAGAAGTCTGATCACCTTTCCCAGGGAGGCAGGTCGGAGAAGACTTATAGAGAAAGTCCTAAAAAATCAGTAGAGTTTCTGAAGCGAACAAAGTGAACAAGGTAGTAAAAGGTATTATAGTTAAGATGCAAGAAAATGTGACAAGGCCTAGAGTGATGGAATAATGTGGCATATTTCATGTATAACAAAGAGGTAAGAGAAGAATCTTACCTCTGCTGCTTATTAAATATATATTCTTGAACAAGTTACCTGCTGTTTGAGAGCCTTACTTTCTCTAGCTGTAAAATGGGAATAATAATATCTGCCTTTCGGTTTTTTTATGAGAACATTTATGAGGCATTTATATGAGATAAAATATTTAGTATTTTATCTTCTCCTGTAATTGATGCTCAATAAATTATCACTACAACTATTTCTACTATTACCATGACTCTCAGTATTTCTGAAACATAAAGCATAAAAAGAGGACAAAGAACAACGTGGAAGGGCAAGAAAAATTTAGGCCAAGAACAAGAGCCTTGAATATAATGTCAAAACCTCCAGTTTGACCCCGTGGCTTCTGGTGAGTTAGTTTTTAAAGGATTTTAGGATAGGATTAATATTTTTTTAAACTGGCTGGTCAGAGTCCTGTTCCTAACACCAATATATTGGAGGCAATTGCATTTCAGAGAGTAGTCAGCTCACAGCTAAAAGCTTGCTAAACGTAATACACAAAGTACGTAGTTACAGGTGGAAAACAGGTACAGAACCTACATGTAGCAGGTTCATGTAAAAACGTAACCTAACAAACATATATATATAGAAAGAAGTAAATAGAATTTCACTGCTGACTTATAGTTAATATGTTATTCACAATTCACACAAGCAAGATCTCTTTTCACTGGAGTTAGACTGGTTATTTCTCGTATTTCTGGCTTCTCCCACTCCCCACCCTCCACCCCAATAAAAAAAAGATACCCTGTACTATGTTTTATTGAATGTTTGTCCACTTGTAATTGTAAACTTATACTTAATCAGCAGTGCTGGATTCACGCTGAAGTAACTGACTGGCTAATTACTCTCCTGGGAATGTGGCATTAGATTAATCATTATAAATAATGGGAAACCAGATAAACTGACTCTTGTTTTAGAGCTTGTATCCAAAACAAGGAAGAGGAACAGTATTATTTTTATAGTTTTAGCTTCCCTTACTTTCTAGATGCTGCAGCTGTGTCCTCATTGTATTTTACAGCCAGAAAAAAATCACCCCTCAGCAGTTCCTATAATTTCAAATTTATAACTATGGCCAGGGTAGTTCACCCATAAGCCTACTAGAAATAAAAATAGAGGAGATAGACCCATCTGTTGGAGTGATTTCTTAACTGCAGAAAACATTTTCCTTTCTTTAAAAGGAAAGCTGTAAAATCTGTATAAATTCCAATTCGTAAACCATGAAACTCTAATTTTTCCACTTCTCTAGTCACTTTGAGTAAATGATTTTGCATATGTGGGATGTCAAAAATCAACAAAATGTTCCAAGGGAGTGTGAGAGATTGATTTTGACTATACAAAAATCTTTTAAGTGATAGCAAGAAGATATTTCAGGTAAATTAGAATCAAAAAGAATTCTATGTTGCTTGGCACCAAAAACTCTGTATCTTCAGTTCGTGTTTTTTTATGCCTTACAAGTACATTTCAACATTTTATTTCATTGTTTTAAAGTAACTATGTATTTTCTTAGTAATTTCAAAATTAACCTTCCTTTAAACCTGTGATCTCTATTTTAAAATAAAGTCTTATTTGGATATACTGATAGGGCTATTTAAATAGCTCTTATAAAACCATTATTTAAGGGGAGAAATCCGTTAGCCTCAATAAGTCAGACAAGAGTAATTGTTTTGCTTGAATATTCTGGCTATGATTCTATCAAATTTCCTCTTCACTCTGCCTGTGTAGAACAAACTTTAGCTGACAAAACTGCTTTGTATTATATAAAGAGTGTAACCTCTGATTCTTTGCATGATAAATCCAAGAGTAAATCATATGGAGTGGTTACCACTCTTGCAGCTGGAACTTCTCTGATTGAAATTCACACACGTATATTTTGGGAAATGAGAGGTTTTACCATCGAGTACCACATAACACAATCCCATCACTTTCCACAAGCCAGTAAAAGCGAGCACAGTAAAACACAAGTGCTTTTCAGATAATGTCTTACATCATCACATAATCATTCTTCATCAGTCTCAGCTCTTTTAAATATGATGAATATGAAGACTGAGAAACAGCAGGACACTCATGCCATGGGTGGAAGTAGACTGGGAAGTGGCATTTTTTAATGCAACTGTCATCCCCTCTCCTATGCCTGATGTCACAGTATGTCTGATAATGTGAAGGGCTCTGGAAGAACCTTTGTCTCTGGGTAAAGCCTGCAGCTGTTGAACCAGTCACCCACGGAAAATAATTTTACTATCATCAGATTGTTTGCTTACCAAGTTGCTTCCACTCTGTATATTCTTTTGTTTCTTTGTTCTTTCACTTACTCATTTATTCAATAAACATTTTAGTGCCTCCACAGCTTGGAGGGTTTAGTCTGTGTTAGTGGTAATCAAGACCATTGGAGGAGGCTTGGTTTCTTCTTTCTGAGCTAATCAAAAGGATAATTGAGTTGGGAACAATTGAGTTTGCATCATGGATATAACTTTAGAAACTTTACTGAACACTTAGTTTAAATATACATATATCAAACTACAGTGTCTATAAAGATTTGATAAGTTTAGTTTTTTTAACTAAATAAGTTAGATTTGATATGTTTATGCTTAGTTTGTAAATTGCAATCCTTTCTCACTGAAACTCAAGTAACTGAAAATAGAAGGATGGGGTTTAAGATCTCAAACTTCAGGCAAAAATTCGATCAACCCCCAAGTCAGCATCAATCCTTGCCAAAATTGCAAATAAGGAGAAATTTGTCCTTAGTACCTCCCAAGTGGAAATTCCCCTTCCCTTCTTTCATAATTAATTCTTGCAGGTTACAGTCAGCTGTATGAGGGGCTCCTTTAAAAGTTCATGGAAAATGAATATAATGTTTCCACCTTTTGGCTATTGTGAATAATCTGCTGTAAACATTGGTATACAAATATCTGTTTGAGTCTCTGTTTTTAATGCTTTTGGATATCTGTCTAGAAGTAGAATTGCTGGGACATATAATTCTGTGTGTGACATTTTGAGAAGCCTCCAAACAAATTTTTATAGCAGTTGAGCCATTTTACATACTTAGCAAAGTTTTAGGAATACCAAATGTCCTTCAGCACATGAATAAACAAATGGCGTTACGCACATACAACCATAAAAGGAATGAAGTACTGATACACATTGCAACACAGATGAACCTTGAAAGCATGGTGCTAAGTGAAAGAAGCCAGACACAAAAGGTCCCATCTTACATGATTTCATTTTTATGAAATATCAAAAATGGGTCAATCCGGAGAAACAGAAAACAGGTGGGTGGTTGCCAGGGACTAGGGAAAGAAGGGAAGGGCAATAACTGTTTAACGTATGTAGGGGTTTCTTTTATAGAGACAAAAATATTTTGGAACTAGGCAGAGGTATTTGTTACATAAAATAGTGAGTGTACTAAATACCACTAAATTGTCCCATTTAAAATTGCTGATTTTATTTTCTGTGAATTTCATTGTAACAAAAAATATAATAACCAAGTGAAATATACATAAAAATTTAAATATAGTAATTATGGATATCAAAAAATGAATATAATGAAAAAACTGTGCATGAATTTCAAAAATTTTTTAGCACCTAAATAAGTTCATACTAATTTGTTGTAACAGGCTATAGTTGGAGCCACTGAGAGGGATAAGACTTCAGCTTGAAAAGAGCCTCAATTAGAATAACATGAGTTCTGCTAAAATTGAAGCAAGGACAAACATCTAATGTATGGTGAAGCTTGGGTGGAAGAATGGTGAAATCATTAATACTTCATGAAAAGTTTATAGAGCCAATGCCCCAAAGAATAATCAGTTTACAAATGGATAACTCATTTTAAGGAGGGATGAGATGATGTTGAAGATAAAGTCCATAGTGGCAGACCTGATTGTTTCCTCCACATCATTTTTGAGAAAATGATTAATCTTGTTCATGCTCTAATTTAAGAGGACTGATGATTAACGGCAGAAACATTAGCCTACACCATAGATATCTCAGTTGATTCAGCTTACACAGTTCTGACTTAAAAATTAAAATGAAGCAAATTTTCCACTTGATGGGTACCAAACCTATTGTGCTCAGATCAGCTGCAGACAAGAGCAGAGCTTTTAGGGGAAATTTTAAACAAGCAGTATCAAGATCCTGAAGCATTTATTTGATGAAATGCAACAGGAGATGGAACATGGCCTTACCAGTATTATCCTGAAGACAAAGCACAATCAGAGCAGTGGCAACTAAGAGGTAAAAGTGGTCCAGTCAAATCACAAGTGGAAGTGGACACTGAAGGCAAAGGTCATGGCAACAGTGTTTTGGGATGCTCAAGGCATTTTGTGTGTTGACTTCTAGAGGACCAAAGAATAATAACATCTGCTTATTATGAGAATGTTTTGAGAAAGCTAGCCAAAGCTTTAGCAAAAAAAAAAAAAAAAATGCCTAGAAAAGCTTTACCATAAAAGTCCTTTTCCTCAATGACAATGTTCCTGCTCATGTCTCTCATCAAGTAAGGACAATTTGGTGAGAATTTCAATGGTAAATTATTTTTCCTCCACCTTATAGTCCTTAGTTGGCTCCTTCTGACTTCTTTTTTGGTTTCCTAATCTTAAAAAAAACCTTAAAGGGCATCAACTTTTCCTCAGTTAATAAGGTAAAAAAATAATGCATTTATGTGGTTAAATTCCCAGGTCACTCAGTTCTTTAGTGATGGACAAAAGGCTGGTATCATCATTTACAAAGAGTCTTGACCTTGATGGCACTTATGTTGAGAAATAAAGTTTATATTGTTTATTTTTATCTCTTAATTCTCTTTTGCCATAATTTTTTTGAAGTCCTCTTACATGAAAGAAAAATATTTCTCAGGAGTCTATATAGTTACTTTTATTTTGGTGTGAATTTAGAACTGCATATTACCTTTCCCAGAACTGTTTGTATTTTATCAAGGATTAGAGATAAGGCCATCCTTTGTTAAAAGAAATTCTAATTAAATGACTGTGTCTGGAGACATTTTGGGGATGTGGGTTCATTCTCAACAACAGCAAATGACTTATTTACTTAGGCATAAGATTAGCCTTTCCCATAGCACTCATTGATGGATTAACTGGTAAAATGGGCTTAACTTCCTTTCTGCTTGAAGAGGAGCCAACCCTTGGGTTCACATGACTGTTTGTATCTTCTTTACAGCAGTATTTGATGAGAGTTATCCAATGAATCACATTTCTGAATTAGTACAAAATATATGATTTGTCATAGATCTAAAAATAGTGGCAGTGATGTGTTACCAGAATGACTTCAAGGAGGAAATGATTGATTGTAATTAGAAAACAAACCACATACCAAGCACTCAATCATCACAAATCTTATAGAAAAGGAAACCTCTATTAGGACATAATTATACATAGCACTCACACACCTGTTATTCCATTTATAGAATCCTTTGTCTTCTGAAGAATGACTGGAGTGATACAGAAGAAGAATACATGTTCAAACAAGAGACAATGGGAAATGGTCTGACTTCTCATTAAATACTTCATCAGTCTCCTGTTATAGCAGTTCTGTCTTCATTCAACTGCTTGAAAACTCTCTTGTGTGCTATTTCATATGCTTACAAACCCTGTGCCTTATTGGTTTGTATCTTTGGTGCCATACATAGAGCCTAGGACTAAGGTGCTCACTAAGTGTCCCTTGAAGGCTGAATAAATGTATACATGTTGAAAAGAGTCAACCAAAATGTGTATGAATAGTTACTGAGATAATTCACATGACAAAAAAGAAGGAGCAGGAGATTAAAAAAAAATAAATTCTACCTACATTAGAATCTCATGTGTATCTATCATTACCTGAAGTTGGAGAATCTCCAAAGTTCGCAAATAAATTTGTTTCTTCTGGTGAATTCTAAGTGGAAAATGCAATTAGTAATTAGATTTTCAATAGTATATTATTCTCCCTTCATTATCTTTTTAAAAATACATGATTTCAGCTTTTGTTTTTGATTAAGAGGTATACATTCAGGTTTGTGACATGGGTATATTGGTGATGTTGAGGTTTGGGGGACAAATTATCCCATCACCCGGGTAGTGAGCACAGTATATAATAGGTAGCTTTTCAGCCCTTGTTGCCCTCCCTTCCTCCTACCTCTGGTAGTCCCCAGTGTCTGTTGTTCCCATGTTTATGTCCACCTGTACCCTATGTTTAGCTCTCATTTATAAGTGAGAATACATGGTATTTAGTTTTCTGTTCCTGTGTTAATTCACTTAGGATAATGGCCTCCAGTTACTGCAAAGGACATAACTTCATTTCAAATAATTGTCTATTATTTCATGGTGTCCATGTATCACACGTTTAAAACCTAATCCAGAGTGGATAGACACCTAGGTTGATTCTATGTCTTTGCTAGTGTGAATAGTACTGCAATGAACATACAAGTGCATGTGTCTTTTTGGTAGATGATTTACTTTCCTTTGGATATATATCCATTAATGGACCTGATGGGTTGAATGGTAGTTTTGTTTTAAGCTCTTTGAGAAATCTCCAAACTGCCTTCTGTAGTGGCTGAACTAATTTACATTTTCACCAACAATGTATAAGCATTCTTTTTTCTCTGCAGCTTTGCCAACATCTGTTATTTTTTTTTTTACTTTTTAATAATAGTCATTCTGACTGATGTGAGATGGTATCTCATTGTGGTTTTAATTTGTATTTCTCTGATGATTGGTGATGTTAGTATCTTTTCATTTGTTTGTTGGCTATGGGTATGCCTTTTTTGGAGAAATGTCTGTTCATGTCCTTTGCCCATTTTTGAATAGAGCTGTTTGTTTTTTGCTTATTGATCTGCTTAAGTTTCTTATAGATTCTGGATATTAGACCTTTGATGAATGCATAGTTTACAAATATTTTCTCCCATTCTGTAGGTTGCCTGTTTATTCTGTTGATAGTTTCTTTTACAGTGCAGAAGCTCTTTAGTTTAATTAGGTCCCACTTGTCAATTTTTGTTTCTGTTGCAGTTGCTTTTGAGGACTTGGCCATAAATTCTTTCCCAAGGCTTATGTCCAGCATGGTGTTTACTAGGTTTTCTTCTAGAGTTCTTATAGTTCGAGGTCTTATATGTACTTGTTTAATCTATTCAGAGTCAATTTATGAATGTGGTGAAAGGTAGGGATCCAGTTTCTTTCTTCTGCATATGGCTAGCCAGCTATCACAGCACCACTTATTGAATAGGAAGTCCTCTCCACATTGCCTATTTTTGTTAACTTTGTCAAAGGTCAGATGGCTGCAGGTGTGTGAGTTTATTTCTGGGCTCTCTATTCTGTTCCATTGGTCTATGTGTCTTTTCTTATGTACACAGTACTATGTTGTTTTTGTTATAGTAGCTTTATATTATAGTTTGGAGTTGGGTAATGTGATACCCCCAGCTTTGTTCTTTTTGCTTAGGATTACTTTTGTTATTCAGGTTCTTTTTTGGCTTTATATAAATTTTAGATTAGTTTTTTTTCTAACTCTGTGAAAAATGACATCGGTAGTTTGATGGGAATAGCATTGAATTTGTAAATTGATTTGGGCAGTGTAGCCATTTTAATGACATTGATTCTTCCAATTCATGAGCATATAATATTTTTCCATTTTGTTGTCATCTGTGATTTCTTTCAGCAGTATTTTGTAATTCTCTTTATAGAGACCTTTCACCTCCTGGGTTAGATGTATAATGCAAAAACCACATGATCATTTCAATAGATGCAGAAAAAGCTTTCAACAAAATCTAACAAACTAGGCATCAAAAGAAAATACCTCAAAATAATAAGAGCCATGTATGACAAACTTACAGTTAACATCATACTGAATTGGCAAATGCTAGAAACATTCCTCTTAAAAATGGGAACACAACAAGGATGGCCACTCTTGCCACTCCTATTCCACATAGTACTGGAGATTCTAGGCAGAGCAACTAGACAAGGGAACGAAATAAAAGGCACCCAAATAAGAAAATAAATTAAATTTTCTTTGAGGATGGTACTATTCTATACCTAGAAAACCCTAAAGACTGCAAAAAAAAAGTCTCCTTGAATTGATAACTTCAGAATAGTTTCAGGATACAAAAGTCAATGTGCAAAAATCAGTAGCACATCTGTATACCAAAAACGTCCAAGCTGAGAGCTAAATCAAGAATGTAATCCCATTGACAATAGCCACAAAAAACTTTGCATTTTCTTATACCCACAATTTATTAATTTCTCTCAAGAAAACAATCAAACCAATTATGCATTTTATACTTCCAGTTTTCTCAGCACTGTACTGATGTTGTAGAACACATAAGTAGAAATATAAAATAGTTTCTATTCTGAGATGCCTACGCTATTTGGAAAAGCAGAAGCAACACATGTTGAAGTAGAAAAGCAGAGAAGGGAAAGAGTACATAACGGAGAAGGATGTGCCTTTAGCTGTCTAACCTTCTCTCACCAACAGCTTTTCTGGAAAGTCAGGTCTCTAGTAGCACTGATCTTACCTGAGTTGTTCAAATCATAAGGGCAATAGGGTCATGAGATTGTAAATTATGTTGATTTTCCTTGCCACCCCGCTATCAAATTTAAACTGCCCAGTGAGGCTTCATTTTCTTCATCACAGCATATATATATATTTTTTGAGATGGAGTCTTGCTCTGTCACCCAGGCTAGAGTGCAATGGTGTGATGTCAGCTCAGTGCAACCTCCACCTCCTGGGTTCAAGCGATTCTCCTGCCTCAGCCTCCCGAGTAGCTGAGGTTACAGGTGCCTGCCACTGTGCCCAGCTAATTTTTGTGTTTTTAGTAGAGACGGGGTTTCACCATCTTGGTCAGGCTGGTCTCAAACTCCTGACCTCGTGATCCCCCCGCCTTGGCCTCCCAAAGTGCTGAGATTACAGGCATGAGCCATCGCACCCAGCCGTATTCATTTATTGTTTTTTTGAGACAGAGTCTGACTCTGTTGCTTAGGCTGAAGAGCAGTGACACAATCACAGCTCACTGCAGCCTTAACCTCCCAGGCTTAGGTGATCCTCTTACCTCAGCCTCCCCAGTAGCTGGGACTACAGGTGCATGCCATCATGCCTGGCGAATTGTTTGCATTTTTTGTATAGACGGGGTTTTGCCACGTTGCCCAGGCTGGTCTCGAACTCCTGGGCTCAAGCAATCTGCCCGCCTCGGCCTTCCAAAATGCTGAGATTACAGGCATGACCTACCACAGCTGGCCCATTATAGTATTTTGTATAGATTTTTATTATAGGTTTAAACTAAGAGGCTGTCACAAAACGAATAATTGAATTTATTACATTAAGAATATACACACATGCAAGGAAAGACTTGGGGCTCCATGTCTTTTTTACACCAATAAAATTAGGGCCTTTGAGATAGATAACCTCTCAAGATGCAGTGTAAGAAGTGGATGCTTTATTTAATTTGTAAGTTACCTCTCATCTTACTGATGGAATTTCCTGAATCCCCTTCAGCTTGGATTCTTTATCTATCTTTTCTTTCTTTCTCTTTTTGTCATATTAATTCATGGCAAACTTTTGCTTTCTAAATTTAGTTGTTCCAAATGTAGATCATTGTATCACTGATCAAATCATCTAAGAATTTGCTTTCAAGTAAGTTTTTATATTTCATAATATGCAAGTACATATCACTTTCCTGAAGTTTTTATTCATCTCAGTAGTAGGAATACTAAATGTTAAATGAATAACAACTGAAACACTATGCCAAAAACATTTGAATTGACATCAATGGGGCACTGAATATTTCAACAAATGGCTAATGGTTCCTAAAAAACAGATCCCCTCCTTTGGTTGCATAGTCTCGCTCATACAGCAACTATAAAATTGATGATTTGAGCCCTAAAACTTCAGGCTCCTGTGACTTGCAGCTTGAAGAGTCCTTGACAGCTTACAGAACGGCAATTTCTGAGAGATTGTCACGTGATCAGAGTCAACATTCTATCACAGCTGCTAGATTCAGCTTCCTTTTTTTTTTTTTTTTTTAAAGAAAATGAACCAGCAAGTGTTATCTTCTGAATATTTTTCTGAAAATTATCTCTATGTTAATCAGACACTCACCACCCACTCTTCCTCCTGTTACCTGCACCTCTAAGTGCATGCTGGGGAAAGCCACAGAAAAGCATGTCAGCCTTTCTGTTGCTTGCAACCTTGCCATCTTAGCTAAGACCTAAACGGGCACACAATTGGGGAACAATTAATGTAAAACGATGTGGCATTTATTGTGTATACACTTGGCATTCAGGAGGAAAACGATAACAATTGGTGATGTTAGCACAGGCTTTGTGGCAATCCTGGCATCTAAGCTGTATTTTGAAAGACTGGTAGATTTTAGCGGTCAGAAGGGAGGAGGATTGGCATTGTATGTGGTGAGGTCAGCAGCAAAAGCCTGACTGGCAATGAGCAGAGGGCATGGAGAGCCAGGGTGAAGAATGCACTAACTGGAGGAGAGATTGCCTGTTGGGAGCTGTGGGAAATAATTTCAACTGGCCTGTTGTGTCCCATTATGGAGCCTT
Organism: Theropithecus gelada; assembly: GCF_003255815.1. Taxonomy (NCBI): domain Eukaryota; kingdom Metazoa; phylum Chordata; class Mammalia; order Primates; family Cercopithecidae; genus Theropithecus; species Theropithecus gelada. The sequence goes on along the minus strand of NC_037685.1, from coordinate 66,125,622 downwards.
GGGATCCAAGCAGTGGAACTCAGGCTTGGTGGGCAGGCTAAAAAGGAGACACCAGTGACTGTAAGTAAAGAGGCAATATGATGGAAGTCATTTAAAATGGAGACGAGGGTGGCAGATGGAACAGTGGCTAGAAACCAAGTGTGAAGCATTATTAATAACCAAGGTACTGTGTGTCATAAATAACCAATACACCATGCTATGTACCGACTATGTCCTTTGATTTCACAATGATTTATTTATTATACCATCATCCTCATTATCTAAAACAGAACACTACAATTTTCATATGCCATCTGTGAGCCCCAAACGGTCATAATGAACCACAAATGTTCTAAAAAGGTGATGTACTAAAAATAGCTTATCATACTTGTCAGCAGGCTGCTTCTGTGGGCACTATGACATTTGATGTAGGAATGGCTACATTTTGCTATGTCTTGTATAATTATATTTCTTACAGAGACTATAAGACTATGAAAACATGCCTCTCTAATTAAACACCTTGATGGTTAATATTGTAACTTACAGTCAGCTAGGGGCAAAAACAAACAAACAAACAAAAAACAAGAGCATACTAAAAGTAAGTTTTCTTAAAATGAGTTCTGGCTAGCGTAATATCTATGACATTAGGAAACATCCTCCAAAATCCTTGTTGAACACAGGAAAATGTCAATTATTTGGATGTATTTCTGGTGAATGTTAAAGACTATATATTATTTTATTACCAAATATTGCCCTCCTTCTTGACTCCTTAAGGAGAGTCCCATTAAGAGGTCCCGCCTAGTGTGCTTTCACCATTCCAAGAGAAGCTGAGTCGTCTCAGCAAAATTAGGAGTTTAATTTTAACCATTGAAAGTGACTGTCCTTATTATACACACCTCTGATTGTCCAAACGGTTACAGCTAACTAAAAAGGCAATGAGCCAAAAAGTGCACTGAATTTCATCAAATTGAAGGTGCCATTGATTGTAAGATCCATCATTATTTTATACACTACTAAGAGAGATAAAACACTACAAATCATACCATGGCACAGTGCTTCTCTCTAACTTAAAATTTAAAAAAATTATTTTATATTGAAGCGCTTATTTAGAGTTATTTAACATAGTTTAAAATATCACATGTCACCATTTCCTTTAACAAGGAAAATATAACGAAACAGATGGGTTAAAGTATTCCTAAAACTCTTCCCATTTATGGTCTGACTCCTCTAAATCACTTTTTCTTTTTCTTTTTCTTTTTTTTTTTTTTTTTTTGAGACAGAGTTTCGCTCTGTCATGCAGGCTGGAGTGGAGTGACTGGATCTCGGCTCACTGCAAACTCCGCCTCCCGGGTTTACGCCATTCTCCTGCCTCAGCCTCCCGAGTAGCTGGGACTACAGGCGCCCGCCACCATGCCCAGCTAATTTTTTGTATTTTTAGTAGAGACGGGGTTTCACCGTGTTAGTCAGGATGGTCGCGATCTCCTGGCCTCGTGATCCACCGCCTCGGCCTCCCAAAGTGCTGGGATTGCAGGCGTGAGCTACCCCTCCTGGCCCTCTAAATCACTTTTGACTCAGATGCATCAATACCTGCATTTTTCTTTGCAATATTATTCTCTATGCCATCGAGAGCCTTGTTGATGCAACATTTCTTTAAGGAAAGCTCCACTGTATTCTCTAGGATTTTCTTCCAATCCACCAAGTTTGATATTAACACTTCATCATTTTGTTAATAACAGGCAATAGCTGGGACTTATGCTGTTTCTTCAAATTGTCATTAAATGATTTTATATGAAAATGTTGCCAAGTTGCAGTTGTCCAATAAGGTCGCGAGGAATAATAATTATCAAGGAGCTCATTCTTGAACTGTTTAGACACATGTCGAAGTGCCAAGAACCAGCAGAATTGATGGGTAACTTAGTGCTTCTGCACCTCTTTTATGGAATTTACTCAGCCCACCATGTGCTCTGCTGTTTTGCACCTTTTTTATTGGGAAGGGGGAATACACAGTGATACTTTTTGAGAAATACCTTATTCTTAGATTTTTGTGGTTTAAAATTAAACATGAAACCAATCTCTGGCCACTGGTAATTTTTTACAGCATCTAGTATCACAGATAAGCTACTTTTTGTAGCCCAAATGCATGACTTTGACTCCTGGATTTTATAACATTGATAGTTTAATTTCAGGGCATATCAAAGCATGCTAGGGGTTCATTAGAGTTTTCTATTTGACTAAACTCTATTTCATTTTTTTTTTTCAAATCACCTGTGTTGGAAGTTAAGTAGCTCCTGTTCCAAGTCAGATAGGAGTTTTGTTTGACAAAATGCTGTTCAATGCCTTAATGATAGTCTTGCTTGATGCACCAATCTGTCACATCAATCTCTCATTGCTTCGAAAATTCCTTATCCATTCTAACGGATGTTGCAATTTCTTCTGCTTTCATATGTATTTCTTAGGTGTGATTGCCAATTCTTTTCTATGTGTCTCAGTAACAAAATGTAACATAGATTCACCTATTTGTGAGTAACTTCTTTCCTTAATTCCTACAAAGTACATGGTGGTTGTTTTTGCAAGAAAATATAGAATTATAGTCATTCTTCCAATAATAAAGTTTTAATTTACTTAGATAAAATTTATATCCCACTGCCATTTTCATTCATTTCTTTGTACACAGCAGCTTTTCATATAAATGCTGAATCATAGTGCATAAACTTCCTGAAGACATTTTAAATAGTAATTCAAATAGATGCCTATGTATCAATGCACATCACTTACTTGAAATGATGACAACATGAACAGCCCTAACCAAATGTATATAGGCACAGCTATATCATGGCTGGCCATCAGCTATTATGACATAAGCAATGTAATAATAATGCTCATTGGAATGAGCAATCTCATGGGGAAAAATAAAACTTGACCCGTATCCACAATAACCAGTTTGAGTGGGTCTAAGGATCAGGACTGGGGAATGAGAATGAAAGATGGGCAGTAGAAGTCAGGTTGTAGGAAGAGATGGTAACATCTCTGCCCAAGAGCTCCTCTGTAAGGTCTGGTAGGTATCACCAGACCCAGACTTAGCAATGAGGCATGTGGGTCAGTGCAGAGGACCCAACAACCCTGCTGTGTGGGTCCCTCCACCTTACCTAGGCCTCACACTGAGGAGAGAAGGGTTCTCGCTTTGCCTGAGCTGGTGTGGTAATGAAGATGGTGAATGCTATGCTCACTGTGGGTAGATGCCTGCAAAGAAAGGGCTGGTTAGTGAGAACATCTTGGCTCAGTATTCAGTCTCTGGGAATTTGCAAAGAGAAAGCATAGAAATGTGTTTCTTTCTTAATTTCTTTGCTCCTCCCCAGATTTTGCAATTGGATCCTGAATGTGGATGCTGCCTCTGTAAGTAGAGGTGTTGTCTATGAGTGTATCCAGAAATGACAATAAAGTTTCAGACCCAACATATCTCTCCCATGGCTGTGTTGCTGATATTTGCAATTTTGCCATTACAGATTCCTTCTTACTTCACTTTCTGGGATCTATTTTGTAATCAAATGATCCTGTGAGGGGTTAACACAACATATGCTAGCCACTGGAATTTGATCATTAACACCACAGTGTGAATTACTTTCACAGATGAGTGCCTTCTGGGATGCAGAAATGGACAGATATGAATGCATAGAATTGCTTAAGGCACAGGAGTGAAAGGACACTTGAATGACAGGGCTAATGAGAACTGAGATAAAACTTAGTTTTAAATTTTTCTGTAACAAAGAGACCGCAAAGGACAGTGACTCAAGGATTAGAAAGGGTTGCCCCCTCCCACCCCCCCACATAAGAGTCCATGGTGAATGCCCAGGTTTACAGATGTTCGGTCCTAAGAAGACTTATCACTCAGAAACAGGTTCCTTTCATCATGTAATTGCTTTCGTCACCATATCTAATGATGTGTTCTTTGTAAAAATCCAGTCCAAGCCGTATGTACCAGACATCTACAGCAATGTTGTCCAAAAGAACCTTCAGCAATGAGATAAATGTTCTCGATCTGTCCTATCCAATAAGGTAGCCATTAGCCACATGTAGCACTCGAAATATGGCTATTGTGACTGATACACTGACTTTCAAATTTTGTTTAACTCAAATTTAAGTAATTACATGAGGCTAATGGTACCCTACTGGATAGCACAGATCTTGACAGTAGGCAAGTACAGTTGACAGGTGACAAAGTGCTAGCAGCCTTCACTCTCAGCGCCTCCTCGGCCTCAGCGTCCACTCTGGTGGTGCTTGAGGGGCCCTTCAGCCTGCCACAGCACCGTGGGAGCCCCTCTCTGGGCTGGCTGAGGCCAGAGCCCCCTCCCTCTGCTTGCCAGGAGGTGTGGAGGGAGAGGCGTGGGTGGGAACCAATGCACCAATTGGTACTGTGTATCTAGCTAACTCTGTATCTAGCTAACTAGCACTCTGTGACTCTGTGTCTAGCTCAAGGATTGTAAATGCACCAATCAGCACTCTGTGTCTAGCTCAAGGTTTGTAAATACACCAATCAGTACTCTGTGTCTAGCGTTTGTAAATGCACCAATTGGTACACTGTGTCTAGCTAACCTAGTGGAGACTTGGAGGACTAGCACTCTGTGACTCTGTGTCTAGCTCAAGGATTGTTAAATGCACCAATCAGCACTCTGTGCCTAGCTCAAGGTTTGTAAATACACCAATCAGTACTCTGTGTCTAGCTCAAGGTTTGTAAATACACCAATTGGTACTCTGTAGCTAGCTAACTAGCACTCTGTGACTCTGTATAGCTCAAGGATTTAAAACGTACCAATCAGCACTCTGTCAAATCAGACCAATCAGCTCTCTGTAAAATGGACCAATCAGCAGGATGTGGGTGGGGCCAGATAAGGGAATAAAAGCAGGCTGCCGGAGCAAGCCAGCCGCAACCCCTCCAGTCCCATTCCACAGTGTGGAAGCTTTATTCTTTCACTCTTTGCAATAAATCTTGCTGCTGCTCACTCTTTGGGTCCACACTGCCTTTAAGAGCTGTAACACTCACCACGAAGGTCTACAACTTCACTCCTGATGGCAAGACCAGGAACCCACCAGAAGGAAGAAGCTCCAGACACATTTGAGCGTCTGGAGGAACAAACTCCGGACACACCGTCTTCGAGAACTGTAACGCTCACTGCGAGGGTCCGTGGCTTCATTCTTGAAGTCAGTGAGAACAAGAACCCACCAATTCCAGACACACAGTCATGTGCCGCATAACAAGCTCTCAGTCAATGATGGACTGTACTTATGAGAGTGGTCCCATAAGGTTATGATACCATATTTCCACTTTACTTTTTCTGTGTTCAGACACACAAATAGTTACCATTGTGTAACAACTGGCTACAGTATTCAGTACACATGCTGTACAGGTTTGTAACCTAGGAGCAATAGCCTATACCATGGAGCCTAGCTGCATAGCAGGCTATACTATCAGGTTGGTATGAGTACACTCTCTGATGCTTCCACAATGACAAAATTGCCTAATTAGGGTTTTCTAAAAACATACCCTGATTAAGTGATGCCTTACCATATTTTGAAATATCCAGTACATTCTTGCTAACTATAGTCATGCTACAGTGGAATAGAACACCAGAACTTATTCCTTCTATCTAACTTTAACTTTGTACCTGATGACCAGCCACTCCCTTTCTCCCGTCCCCACTACTCGACTCAGCCTATGGTAATCACCATTCTACTCTCTACTGCCATTGGAATAACTTGTTCGATTACACACATGAGGGAGATAATACAGTATTTGTCCTTCTGTGCTTGGCTTCTTTCACTTAACACGATGTCCTCTAGGTTCGTCCGTGTTAACCTGAAAGCTCAGAAGAGTAGAATTGGCACATGTGTCCATTGCATTCCCGGTGTGTCTCATGGAGCCTGGACCCTGAAAGAGAATCAGTTTACTGTTTCATCTTGTTGTTACAGACACCCTTAGATGTGGGAACAAGTGGGAACAAGGCCTTGGATTTGCTGAGGGGCAAAAATTTTAGTAGAATGGACTAGATAGAACTTTAACTTCTTCCGGCTTAGCTACCCTGGCAGCAGCGGAGTCCGTTGTAAAAGAGGGATAGTTGTATCTATGATTTTTTTTTTCTGATTTTCATTCTTTGTCCTTTGCAGACTCTATAAAAATAATCCCTAAAGTAAACCTAATGATGCATTGCTTTCCTCTTACCAGTCTTAATGCCATGGCAAATAGAGGAAGTGCCTTGTGTTTTAATACATTGGAGTCACTTGTGTTTTGTTCTAAAATAATTCTTAAATAGAAGGAAATATTTTAAGCTATGTTTTTATTTTCAGAAAACCTACACAATCTCTTAAAGAAGTAGAGTGAGTTAGTACTAGTTTGCCAGAATCATAGTGAGATATAGATTGGTTGACAAAATTAACTTCCTAGGACACATGTGGCTTATCACATGAAAGAACACACACAGTTTTCTACCATAAACAATTTAAAGTAGTTTGCTGTAGAAAACATTCTTAGTGTCAAAGTTACAAATCACCAGTTCTTGGAACTATTAAAATAAACTCTTCTCTATTATAGGAAAACATTTTCCCCTTGTTAGCAAGCAGGCTTACATGGTCAACTTTATAATAACAAGTTAAAGAATAAGTATAAACGTGTTTTAAATTCTAGGATGACAAGTATGTAACATTTCAGTACACTTTTCCTTATCTGCCTAATAAGATGTAATGGCTAGCTGAATGACCATCCACCTTCTCAGAGAACCTGTTTGAACCATATTCCACTGCTTCAACGTTTCACTAAATCTGTAACGTTTTGATCTTCACTTATACTTTCTGAATCAGGGTGATGTAACATCTGGAAGAAACACACAAAAATAACTAGGAAAGGGCACAAACAAAATAGGAGGCAAAGCACTTTCAGCAAATGCAAACAAAATAAAAGCAGAGTGACAATACAAATTTGTAAAAAGTAGAGTTCAAATCTCAGAAAATTAAATGGGACATAGAGGGTTATAATATAATAACTGAAGGTACAATCTGCAAAGAAGAAATTATCATTTTAAACTTTTATGTAACAAACAATATAATGGAAAAACATAAAATCTCCTAGAAGCACAAGAACTTGATAAAATAATCAGAGTATATAAAAATATATTTCAAAATTAGAAGACAAAATATATAAGGATACAGATTTTTATAAATTTTCATTTTTAATTTCAAATAAAAATGTAATGTATGCTTATTGTACAATAACTTTAAACAACATGGAAGTGTAAAGTTAGAAAAGAGAACATCTCCGTTACACTTCCCAATTCTACACGCTGCCCAGAGATGACTTATATTTCTATGTATCCTTCCAGATCTTTCCTTTATGCAGTCATAGATCTTGTTAGTTTATAAAAATAAATTTCCTTGATCCATGGTAGGGACTTACTGTAATTTGTTTAGTTATTTTCCTACTGATAGATTTTAAGATGCTTCCAAAGGTTTATTATAAACAATGCTTCAATGAACATCTTTATACAAATGTATTTGTACATATGTGGGATGTTTGTATGATAAAGACAGAAGAAGTGGAATTTTTGGGTCAATAATATGACATGGGACCAAATCAAACTTGATAAGTTGTTGACACGAATTGTGAGCAATAAACCTATGTTGTAAGGCTCTGAGATTTTGGGTGTTATTTTAACCCCAGCACAACAGGTCATTGAGGTACAATGACCTTTTTATTTTTCTCTAGGAATCAAACTACCTAATGTTTCATTAGGTAGTTTGCTGAAGCCTCCTGCTTGTCACCCTTAATAAAATTAGCGGTTATGGTTAAGAAAAGTCAAATCCACTTAAAAGTGTTATTGAATGGATTTATAGTATCTCATCCTGTATTTTTCTCAATGAATTAGTATTAAGATATCATTCCTGCATCACGAAAGTGAAGTGAAATTTACTAAATGTTTTTTGTCATCTATCAAGATGATGTATGGGTTTTCTCTTTTAATCTGTTCCTGTAGATTTCCCTAATATTGAAACATCCTGGAATCGGCCCTACTTAGTCACGATGTGTTATTATTTAACAGAAGGCTAGAGTTAATTTATTAATACATCAAGTTCCATATATTTGCACTAGCTTCATAAGTCATATTTGTCTATGATTCTTTTTTTCTCTTCCTGTCCAATTTGGATATCTAGGTCATGCTAGTCTTGCAAAATTAGTTGGAAAATTATATTTTTCTATTCTCTGAGACAGCTTAAATATGACAGGAATTATGTATTTCTTGAAGGGAGAGCCCCTTTGTAATGTAGCTACTTAAAAATTTCAGTATTGTCTATGTTGTCTATGTTTAAGGGTTATTCAGTATTTCTATTTCTTTTAAAATTAATTTTGACAATTTGTATTTCCTAGAAGAGGCTGTAAATTGTACCATAAGTACCACCTTCACCTAGAAGTTTTAACGTAAAACTTTCTTTTTCCTTTCTAAAGCATACGAAATGTATTTCCTTGTCTCTTTAACCCAAGTATTACTTAGCAGAGCATTTTTAACTTTCTGTAGCGCGGCTGGGATGCTCCACCACTCCATAAACACTGTCTCCCTCATCCTTCTGTTCAAAACCCTGTGGTCAGAGAATGGGGTTCCCAGTATTAGACCTCTTACAATTGTTATTTAGCCGGAGTCCTCAGCCCACAGGCTGAGAACTGTCAGTTCTGACTTCCAGTCCTCTACTGAGGCTGGTTACCTGCTCTTGGTGCATACTGGGCCATTCCTTTTGCCTGGGATGCTCTTCTTACTGTGATCTGCTATTCCATGTCCTAGGATCCTTTCCCACCCATGCCGACTCCTCCTGGAGCTCTTCCCTGGTCATTTTTGTTAACAATGATCTCCCCAGTTCGTAACAAGGGTGTCCACTTGATCACAGTCAGCAAATCATATCATGCTTATGTCATTAGCTCCTAAATGATTTTATGGCCCCATGTCTTGTAGATTACAAAGAACTCAACAAGTAGTAGCTACAATTAGTCTTAGATTTAAAAAATTAAAATGTCATATAATTTGAAATGACAGGTAAAAGTTTCTTGTTCACTGTCAGGATCACCTCTTCTTAACTTCTTGATTTCTATCAGTATTATGATTAGATTAGTGTTATGTAAAGGTTTATAAAGCTTACTTTCAGTTTTGTAATTATAATTAAGTCCTTCATGCTTTGTCTTTCATTTGCTTTTAAATCAGCGGTCAGGCTGGGCGCGGTGGCTCACGCCTGTAATTCCAACAGTTTGGGAGACCTACACGGGTGGATCACTTGAGGTCAGGAGTTCAACAGCAACCTGGCCAACGTGGTGAAACCCGGTCTCTACAAAAATTAGCCGGGCATGGTGGCAGATGCCTGTAATCCCAGTTAGTCGAGAGGCGGAGGCAGGACAATTCCTTGAACCTGGGAGGTGGAGGTTGTAGTGAGCCGAGATCGCACCACTGCACTCCAGCCCTGGGTGACAGAGTGAGACTCCATCTCAATAAATAAGTAAATAAATAAATAAATAAATAAAATAAAATAAATCGGGTCAGCAAATTATAGCCCATAGGATAAAACTGGCCTCCTGCCTGTTTTTGTACAGCCTGTGAGCTATGAGTGGTTTTTACATTTTTAGATAATTAAAAAAGTAAAAATAAGATGACTATTTCACAACATGTGAAAAGTTTATGAAAATCCAATTTCAGTGTCTGTAAATAAAGTTTTATTGAAACACAGCCATTCCTTCATTTATGTAATGTCTATAGCTGCTTTGGTGCTGCAATGGCAGAACTGAGTAAATGCAACAGAGACGTATGACCTCCTAGACCTGTGGTATTTACTCTCTGGCCCTTTACAGAACACGTTTGCCAACCCCTGTTACAAGGACCCAAAACCAATAAACACCATTCACAAATTAGCATCTCTCATTTGCACTTCTCAGGCAGCCTCCTCACTGGTCGCCGTGCTTCCATTCTTGCTTTCCTCCTCTCCATTCTGCACACAACAACCAGAATGATCTTGCTACAACATCCCTGAATCCTGCATGTTGTTTCATGTGGGCTGAGCATGCAACGCTAAGAATTTTTGGTGGTGAATATCCCCACATTCTAAAGAGAGATGCTGGACCAGTTTTGCAGTTTTGTCCGCCTTCCCTGGCCCGTAGACCTGAGCAGGAGGCCCCAGCCTTGACCCTGCTCTCCTGGCCAGTGTTCTGACCTGCCCCATCCCAGGGGACAAGGTGTCTGCAAGGCCTTGGAGACATATTTTTTTTTTTCTGGAAATTGTATTTGTCATTATTCTTTCTTCATGACACTAAAGTGGTCCAACTTACTGTATTGTTTGTTGAAATAAAAATACTTTGTTTTGAAGATGATTTTCTTAGCAGCATCCAATTGAGGGCAAGAAAATCCTGGGCCACCTCCATTTTTTTTGAAGGCCCTGATATGTTTTTTAAAATGTGGCAGAAACATGACATTTTGTATCTGTCAAAACACATAGAACTGTATGACACAAACAGTGAGCCCTAATGTAGACTATGGACTTTAGTAATAATAGTGTATAAATATTGCTTCACCAATTATAACAAGTGTACCACAATAAGCAAGGTGTGAATAATAGGGGAAACTGGGTAAGTGTGAGTGTGGGAAGGGGTATATTGGAACTCTGTGCTTTCTCCTCAATTTTTCTGTTAACCTAAAATTGCCCTAACCATTAAAGTCTATTATAAAAAAGAAAGAAATACCAGAACTGGGTTACTTACATAATATTTTCCCTACTAGTATTACAATTTTGTTTGAATGGCACTATTCCCAGTTTTAAAAACTACATTTCCTAGCTTCTGTTGCAAAAGGGATTGACTTGAGGTAAAGACTTGCTCAGTGAGACCTCAGTGAAAGTCATCTGGAGGTAACTGAGGGACAGTTCTTTAATGGGAGGTCAAACCCAACTACCATTTGTCCTTTGGCCCTTTTCTCTTCTCCCTTCCTGCCTGTAATGTTGCAAAGAGGCTACAGCGTGACCATGAGGGAGGGCCAGATATTCCCAAGAGTTTTCAGCTGAGATTTCCTTGAGCTGCTATACTGGCCAAACTTAAGAATGACCAACCTTAGGATTGTTTTGTTTTATTAAAAAAAGAGAAATCCTTATGTTATTGAAGGCACCGCTGTTACTTGGGGTTTCTATGAAGGAAGCTCAAATGATTAAAAATCTCAAGAGTTCAACCATTTGGGTGGATCTTTGTGACTGTGGGCATAACCTGCTTTGAAGTTAAATGTGAAGTCCTTTGTGAAAGAGATCCCAAAGCCCTAGGGCTGCCCTTTCCCCCGCCCCATCCCATAAGTGGCCTCCCCTCACTGAGCCTTCCAAGGTGCATGATGCACCAGGACAGTGGATTCCTAGATGTGTTGCATGGCTGGCATCTCAGGATTTAGAATGCTCTTTTTGGACTCTTTGGTTAGTTGCATTACATTATGAAACTAATGTCTTTCTTGAGCTTTTAATTTTTTTGGTGGAACACATAAATTTGTCGGGGTCATATGTTAGGTAAACTTTTTTATCGCATGTATAAAAAATTTTTATTTAGGCCGGGCGCAGTGGCTCACGCCTGTAATCCTAGCACTTTGGGAGGCCAAGGCGGGTGGATCATAAGTTCAGGAGGTCGAGACCATCCTGGCTAACATGGTGAAACCCCATCTCTACTAAAAATACAGAAAATGAGCCAGGTGTGGTGGTGGGTGCCTGTAGTCCCAGCTATTGGGGAGACTGAGGCTGGAGAAAGGAGTGAACCGGGAGGTGGAGCTTGCAGTGAGCCGAGATCACACCACTGCACTCCAGCCTGAGTGACAGTGCAAGACTCCATATCAAAAAACAAACAAACAAACAAACAAAAAACAAAAAAATTACCCCAGCATAGTGGCACACGCCTGTATTCTCAGCTACTTGGGAGGCTGAGGGACGGGAATTGCTTGAACCCGGAAGGCAGAGGTTGCAGTGAACCAAGATCCCGCCACTGCACTCCAGCCTGGGTGACAGAGTGAGACTCCTTCTCAAAAAAAAAAAAAAAAAAAAAAATTATTTTATCTTGTCCTTTGAGTGAAGAAGAATTCTAGTTTTGTGTGTTTTCCTCAAAATATGGAAGATGTTGTTTCTTTACCTTTTGGGTAATAAGGTTTACTGGCACCGCTGATACTGTAATCCAGTGTTTTTGACAAGAATTATGATGCCAATTTGCTTATTATTCCTTTGAAGAAATTTGTTTTTTCATCTCTGTGGAAGTATTTAAGTTCTTGTTTTATGCTTGGTATTCTGGTTTCATGAGCGTAAATCATTTATTTTCTTTTTTCATTAGTCTTGCCCACACAGTCCATCTGAAGATGCCTGGGTTTTTTGCCAGATGTAAGCCTAGTTTTATCCTGTTGGCCTCAGTACTAGCCAGTACTTTAAGTTTGAGAAAAAGGTATTACAGCATACATTGCCAAAGGGAGAAGTTGCCAGAAATTTGCGTTTACTTGTTCAATAGAGAGTTTTCAGATGATGTACATGAGAGATTTCAGTAGGAAGGCAGTGAAGTTTTTTAGAATTTGGCAGCCTCAAGGTTTGGAGAGTAAGTGTTTTCATGAGAGTCATGAAAGCTGTGTTCTAGGCCAGTCCCTACTTAATAAAGTTTAGAATGGATTTCACTTTACTACAAAATGGGGAAGTGGGACTCGATGAGCTTATTGGTCCCTGCCAGGAATTTAAGATTCTATTCAGTGGTTCTCAAGGTGGGGTTGGGGTACTAGCATCTCCATTAGGGACAGTTTGGAAATGTGTGAGTTATTTTGGATTGTCATAATGACTGGTGGCCACTTTTGGCATTGGTGTAGAAATGACAAACATTTTGCAGTAAATGGGAAAGTCTCGCAAGCGAAAAAAGAACTGTTCACATGAAAATAATGCGAGATGCAGGAGCAGCCGGCCACCGGGTAATTTCGTCTGCTTAATGGAATCTCTTGTGTTAGCCCTTCATGTTGGAATACCCTCAGCTGGCTGACAGAGAGGTCTAACTTTGGCTGCAGATAAACCCCACTGCTTCTTTGCCTCGGACAGCTAAAATTGAGCCTCTCCATCTTCCTGACTCACAAGGTTGGCCTTCTTTTCTTTCCCTAACAATCAATAACCTTGCCACTAAACAAGTTTGCATGTTTTTGTGTCATTTTTCCTATCCATCTCAATACATCCATTCTGTTCTAGCACTTTCTTCAAAAAGACAAAAAGACTCTGGAGAACAAACGTTGTTCCCCATGAGTGAAGTGGAGAAAGTGCGTGTTAAAGAGGTATGTTCTTAATCCGTGGAGCCCAGGGAATATTGAAAATGTTTAGATTAAGGAAGGCTCTAAGCAGGACAAGGTCATTGGCATAATGATTTTACATTTGTTCAGTTTACCTAAGGGGAAAGAACTTCAGATTTGGAAAGGCAAAGAGCAGAAGATTAAAGGCTACTAATTGGGGTTCGTCTTTGCTGCACTTTCATTAGCTTTGTAACTTGTATTGACTTAAATGTAATTTGAAGATTCACCATTTCATAGTAAAATATGTGTTTTGTGTGTTGAAGCCTGCTACTGGCTTGGTTCAAATGCTCCTTAGAGACACATTTTAATGGAATCAGGCCATTTCAAGGGAAATCTGATTATTCAGGAATAAACTTACGCAAGTGTCTATATAGCACAACCTGAGGTTCCAAGGAGTATGGGAGGCAGCAACCCATGGTTGGGCCCCTTTGTTCCTGTGCTCATAGCCTGCCTCCAGCTGCCCTGGCTTTCTGTTTGCTTCTAGGAATCTAGGCCCTGTCTACCTCTATAGTCATTTCCTCTAAATCTTTTCCCCTCTACCTCCTTTTAGTTTAGTTACACTAAACTGCTATTTTTCCAAGTGAGTTTCATCTCTCAAAAGTTTGACTGATGCTGTTTTTCTATCTAAATTGTTCTCTCATCATTGTCACTCTGCTTAGCCAACTCCCATTGATTCTTCAAATCTCAATTTAGGAATCATCTTCCCAGGACACCTTCCTTTCTGTTCCTAAACCTGACTCCATTACAATCCTTCTCCAGGTGCTGTCTCAGAGAATTACCCTGGGAAGATTCGCTAAAAGTGCAGACTGCTGGCACCTAACCAAGATCTATTGCATCTGGGATGGGTCCCAGGAATCCACAGTTTTCACAGTGTGTGTGTGTTTGTCTGTCTTTTGTATTAGATGATAAACAGTTTGAGGGCAGTATTGACAGTTGTATTTCTAGAAACAAACAGGGTCTGACAATATAGTAGGTATTCCATACAATTTTTGTTGTTGTTGAAGCAATGGTCAAGTTACTCTGAAAGCACAATCTAAGACCTGGAATTGAGTCCTGGCTCTACCACTTGGTAGGTGTGTACTTTGGATAAATTATCAAAACTTTCTGACTCTCAATTTCTTTATCAATGAAGTAGAATAATTCCTACTCACAAGTGCTTTGAAATGAAAATGAGACATATATCATTATTATTAGCCCTGTCAAAAGCCAAAATTACAACAAATTTAGTTTAAAGATCTTAATTAGCTTTTAGTTGTGTTTCTAAATTGGGCAACATCTCAACTTATAAAATAGAATAAATGGTCTGATAACCTGAGCAGAGGAGGCTGAGTTTTAGACAGAGAGAGGCCAAGGAAAGCAGCAACAGAGAAAAAGTGGATTGGTCATTTCAAAGTTACTTTCCTTGTAAAGGTTAAAGCAGAGGAGACTTTCTTATCATGTTCAAGATAACCTGGCCTGTTTGGGGATTTGGCTATTACCTCTCTCTCTCCTGATTTCTCAGAAGGAAAACAACTTAGTTTCAGCTTGTTGGTGTGGAATTTCAGCATGAGTGACTCCATTTTGATTTACTCTGTTAGGCCTGGTGCAGGAGCTCCACCCGCATCAACGGACTCCTGTAACTTTTATTTAACAGCCCAATAGATTTTAAGATGGAGATCTTTAAATCTCTAACACTAAGAGATATAGGAGAGGAAAAATTGCTTCCTTCTATCCTTCTAGGTTCTTTGGCTGGTCTATGAATTAAATTGACATCAGACAGATGAACAGGAGCAAAACCATTTTAATTATATACATACACATGGGAGTCCCACAAAAATATGAGACTCAAAGAAGTGGAGTAAGGGTTTGGTGTTTCTTTGTGGTGGTGGAGGTAAATTATGGGAAAGTAAGGGGTAGAGGAAATGCATAGTGAATGAAGCTTGTCTTGTTATGTAGTTAAGTCTCTCAAGTGGCAAATTTTCTCAGAGTAGCTCTCTTCCTGGTACAGATAACTAGTTACTAATGTAAATTTTCCTTATAAATGTAAATTTCCTATATGAAAGGGGAAATTTATATCCTTTTTAGGCAGTTGATGAGGAGGTAGTTTCCTTGTGTTAGCTTGCTCTTAATTTCTTTTAGCTCAAAATAATCAATATGCCGTATTTTGGGTGACATGTTCTGAATGCCTACAGAGGCTAGGAGGGAAACTCCCAGGATTGAAGGATTTTTATAGGCTGACTTTTCAAAACACTATGTGGATTGAAAATTTGAGCAAATTAAAGCCAGAACTAGAATAACTAGCTTTTCTGATTATCCCAGTTCTTTTGCACTGACCTTCTGGGCTGTTGTTTTTCTGGATATTTTCTGGTTCAACATTTCATAGTCTTCTCAGGCAGATAAATAATGGCAAACAGGTTGAACAAGAGACTTATGTCTATACCAGTTGAATTGTTTGCCTACAGGAACTGTTTTCTTTTATTTGAAACAAGCATCTGTCTGTCTATTCAATCAACATCTGTGTGAAGCGCTATTTGTAGTAATAATAATATCATTTTTTAAAAACAGACTGTGTGCCAGCCATGATGCAAAGAACTTTCTGTGCCCTTTCTCCATTCTCATAGCCAGGATTTAAACCTAGACTGTCTTACTCCACAGCTGTCTGTGTTAAATATCCTATTACTCTACTCCCACTGATTTCACATGCCTCCAGAGATATTGCAGGAAGAAACACAACAGTGAATGAAAAGAAACACAAAATAATTCTTCTTTAATTTAGAAACATCCCCCATGACATTATTTTTCAAGGGATCAGCAAAGTCAGTTGACTTGTCAGTGTGTGCTTCTGATCTTCATTCCCATCGCACGATTTTCTTCTGATATTAGCCACCCTTGTTTCCTGCAATGGATTGAAAAAGGGGATTTTTTCAAAAAGGACTTGCACTGTATAGAAGATACATAAACATTTTGGAATTCATAGCTGATCTTAAAGTTAATAAGACAGGACAATTGTAGCCTACAGGAAGCCTCGAGGTGGTCCAGTCTTAGTATGTGTCAGATAGAGCTGGGTTGGGATGATTTCCAACCAAAGGTATGACTATTTTGAAAGTGGAAACAGACTTATATTTATTTTGACTTTAAGAATGTTTCTGACTTTACTTAGTTACTACCTTAGAGAATGGTAGAGATAATTATATTGGTTTTTCGATGTTCAATTCTAAAGCATTGTAATGCTGTACTGTGTTGGTATAAGCACTACTAAATGGGATGGCTTTGAAATCTCGTGCCAATTCCAATTTGCTCATGAAACTCAGTTATTTTCCTTCTGTTACAGTTGAAAATAGTTCCCTACAGTTTCACCAGAAGTCTGTTTATTCTTGGTCAGATTAACCCTTCACAGTCCAATTGATTTTTTGAAGATTGTCCTGGCTCAGTTTGCCAAGCAGAAAAGTTTGCAAATTTTGGGGGATTTCTGAAATGTTTAGAGCTAATCAACATCTTTGCTTTATGATTTCTGAGATATGAAAGCTGGCTCTAAAATGTGAAGTGTTAACATGGATAGTGTTGCCTTTCCCTATCAGATTATTTAAAGTTTTTATCAGTCATAACTGAATAGGAGGGGTGAGGTTATCTAACAAATCTTTAGTACAGATTGAGGTCATAAATTAAAACACCATAGTGAGAAGCTTCCATACTGGTATAAACAAATAATTAAATGATTGTAGCCTTCAGAGTAAACAACTCCACAAGTCAACACGCAGGCTGAAAACACACATACACATACATACACACACACACACTAAATTTTAAAGCCTTTCACTATATTTTTAGAAACCAGCAGGTTTTCCACCAAAATTGTTTTTTTATGAGTTTGAAGCTGTGAAGGATATATAGCTTATTTGTAATCATTATTTTCAAGTGAATAATAAAGGATGAATAAAAGTATTAGACATTAGTACATACTGAAGAGAAAAAAAACCATTATAAATTAGTATGTATTGAATATCAGTAAATACTGAGCCTGGTAACTAAATAGGGTATCAATAATTTATGATCACATCTCAAGGCAAGTTACATTGAAGAAAAACTTGTAGATTGGAGGGAAAGTGGCTAACCCCTAAAATTTCCATATAAGAGTTAGTCACTGTTAAAAGTGTCACTATATCAAACCATAATAAAATTTTGTTTTCTTCTTTAGTGTTACTTTCATAGTGGAAAACATGCCTTTTAAATGTATTTGATATTTATGACAGTACAATCACTAGTGAAGGATGATCTATTAGTGTTGATAGTGACAAGAGGCAGCCATCTTGTGCCAACAAATGCCTTGGTATATGGGGGTGGTTCCCTGGTGAAACCCCACCTCCAAGCTAAATATAGTTTAAAGTCTGAAAGCCAAGCTACAAGTTAAACCCTCCCACCAGATTGAGACCTTGTCTTCCTGTTTGGCAAGCTTTCCTCTGATTGGACCTCACCCTTCACCTATTTTACATATACCTACACCTTCCTAATTGGTTTTCTACACTGTCATGCCCACCTTTGAGTGGTGTCTTTGCTTTAACCTTTCTTACATGCTAACAAACCAATCAGCATGCACTCCCCATTCTGAGTCCATAAAAGGCCCCAGACCCAGCCACTCAGGGGAACTTTCCCGCCTCTTGGTAGGGAGACCAACCATGCATCCCCTCTCCAAGGAAAGCCATTTTCATGGCTCAATAAAACTCTTCTCCACCCTCCTTACCCTTCAATGTCCAGAGTATCCTTATTCTTCTTGGGTGCAGTACCAGAGCTTGGGAACCACCGGATGCAGGTACAAGCTATAACTCAGGGGATCTGGGGCATGCCAGCGTGGCTGAGGGAGGCCTGGGTGGAGTGTCACTGGCTGGGGGTCCCCGGCTTGCAAAATGACCAAGAAGAAAAATCCTGCATCAGTGTTAGTGACAGTGAACTTAGTGATATTTTAGAGTTTATCTAATTCTTATGTAGAAAATAGTCCAGTAACATAGGCTATAAGTTTTCTTCCTGATTTTTACTGTAGGTTTGTTAGCATGTATCCAAATACTTTTCTAGAATAAGTAAGACTATGGTCTTCATCACGATAAGAACAAGTCAGACATGAGAACGCATTCTGACGTGGGAAGGCTTAAAGGCTCTTCCATCAAACTGAAGTGCTGGGATTAGAGCGGAAGGCTCTTCAGCAGGGCGGATACTCACTTGGATGATGCCAAACAGATATTCATGGTTTCAAAAAAACAACAAAAAAAATCAGCTCCAGTTTACAAAATCAGAAATCCATGTTACAACACGCATGGGGTGGTAGGAAGGAAACAAAGAGATTTGTTAAAGCATTCATTTTGATGATTACACAATTTCCAGGGGTAAACTGGTTTTTTTTCAAAAAGATGAGTGTGTTAAACAAGGCAAGATAGTCTAAAAGGGCATTTTATATGATATTTCCACATCATACATTCTTTTAAGTATTTTAATGGGGAAAAACTTTTATATTTGAATAAACATCTGATTTGCTAAGGTTTTGCGGTACATTTATGTCATGTAATTAGTTTTGTTGATGGGCAGCCTTGATAGCTGTTTCGATGTGTAATTTGTTTGAAACTATTAAAAGGGCTTTGCTGAAGGTTTAAAACAGTCTGAAATAGCCTCAGAGAATGTTAGGTGTTGCTATTTTAATGAAGCGAAGTTTTGAGTTTGGGATTAAGTCTAGTGAAACCAAAATAATTTGGCACTTTGGGAAATGAAATCTGTGAACAGAATTGAGAGAAATTTACAATTCACTCTCTCTTTTGGCTTCCTATCCTTCACTCACTAGTGTGAACCTTTAGCTTAATTTGATAACTTTTTTTTCTTAAAGTGTATGCTCTAAGAAGGGTTTCCCTGTTTATCTATTTTATTTTGAAACACAGTTTCACTCTGTTGCCCAGGCTGGAGTGCAGTGGCACCATCTTGGCTCACTGCAACCTCCGCCTCCCATGAGAATAAGGCATTCTCATGCCTCAGTCTCCCGGGTAGCTGGGATTACAGGCACGTGCCACCACACCCGGCTGTATTTGTATTATTAGGAGAGATGGGGTTTCACCATGTTTGTCAGGCTGCTCTTGAATTCCTGACCTCAAGTGATCTGCCCGCCTCGGCCTCCCAAAGTGCTGGGATTACAGGCACGAGCCACCGCACCTGGCTGGTTTCCTCTGTTTAAAATCTACTGTGTGTTTGTTTTCTCTGCCCCACCCAATGAAGCTATGAGTGCTCTTTTAAGAGGCAAGTCAGTGAGTTTCTGATTTTTTTCTCCAACATACCTTCCCTGCTGTGGTCTGGGGGCCACCGCAACATCTTAGGTATGCTTTTCACCTCGCTGTCCAAGCCTTTGGTCTGATGCTTGGTGGAGACTGTTTTTCAGTGCTGATTTTGCTAGGAAGTTGTCTTTGGTTTATTCCCATTCCTGTTTTAAGAACTCTCACCTACCTAACTAACCGTTGGGCTCAGGTCCCAGAATCCCAGTTGGCCAGGCTTTGGCAAGTGGAAAGTTTCTCTCTGCTTGTTACTAGGAGAGGGTTTTCAGGTAATCACTGGTCTTGGGTGATCTGCAAAACTGCTGGTACACTTTCTAGTTTCAGGGTTATGTGAAAAATTGTGTTCTATAAATCAAAAGATAGTTTTTACCCCATTAATTTCTTCTTGGGTTTATTAAATTTTTTTCCTAGCAGGAGTTGTATGAATCACAGACAATCTGCTTGCTGCTAGACTGGGATTTTGCTGTGAAAGGTGGAAACATCACTGCATGCACGGGTTACACTTAGTTAAGGTGTGTGAATATATTAAAGTACTTTTTTTTAAAGTTGTCTTATCATGATCCTGAGTTTTCTTATGAAAAGGAAGACCAGAAAACATAATTAGGGTCCAGGGCATTAAAAAAATAACTAGAGTTATTTCCCTACAATCACCACAGTTTCTAATGTTATTAGTTTCACCTGAAGTGATTATTTTGTTTTTGTCATTATGAATCCTGTATCACAAAAATTTAGATTAGAAAGTATAATCTACTATGTGAATTGTTTCTAAATGTATGTGGCTTGGACCAGGGTTTCATCTTGTGCAAGATAAACGGAGTTGACAAAGGCTTTCGTATTTTAATGTGAACAAATCAGAGTAGAACATTCAGAGTCAGAGATGAAAGTCATGTAATGCTTAGTACTCTAAAACCCGTGATTCATAATGGTGAATTAAGGCTTTTATTTTTAAGAGTGGCCTATTAGTGGGCAAATCCCTCAGTAAAATGATGTGTTATACAACAAACCATTAATATCTTTGGGGGGACTCACTTATCAGATTATTTTCCAACATTAGAGTTGGCTGAGATGGAATAGTATACGTAACTGGTAAATTCTGAAAAGAGCCTAAGAGAGAAGGTCAACCTGAAGTCTCGTGTTGTATACATGTCCTTACCCTCTTGTATTATTCTATATGCTGAAAACAGGTATTTTATTCATATTTGGGGTTTCCTACAATATCCGCTTTCTTCCATAAAATATTGAAAATCTTTTAATGCTAACAGTAAGAAATGAACATGACTTACATGCTTTTGGTCTCCTGTAGAAAGATTTTTGAACTTCTTGTTTTAGGTAGGGGTTGACTTTATTTTGAGCAATTAACACTTTATTATAATTATTTATTTACTTATATCTTTCCCTACCCAACTGTGAACCTCTGTGAGCCCCTAGTTGACAGGGAACATGATGCATCTAGCTCAACACTTAACCTATACTAGATGTTTAGTAAACATTTTTCCACATAAATTTATTAAAAGATACGCAACATTCAGTCAAAATGATTATACTGTTGAGTTTTCTTTTCCACTGAAAAGGTCTTCAGTGGCAAACAAACAAACAAACAAACACTGGCTTCTAAAATACCCGTGTTCAAAATGTCTGCCCAGAATGTCAGTCTCATCTTTAAGCAGGTGGCTCAGTCGTTCTTCAAGAAAACAGCTTTATGATGTTGTATAAATACAGTCAGAGCTTGATTGTCCAGTCTTTCAAAATGTGATGAATTGTCTCTTTCCCTGAGAGGTGAATAAATCATTTCAACCTCATAAATCTTAGTAATCCATTTTCTTTCTAGTTTTAAGAATTTCCATGAGTAGCTCACACACGGGGCCCATCAAACCAAGACAGTAGGAGAGAAACAGGGAAAAATAGAAAGGAGAGCTAAAGTGAAAACTGAGAAAAACGTTGGCAAGCTTTTGTGTTTGCTTGGCTGGCATGCATGCAACATGGTTTCTGGGCCATCTTTGTCACATGGGGCCTTGGGAAATAGACTCCCAGAGGAAAGATCTTGACTGGTGAGTTGAGTGTTAAGTAGAATGCTGGTTACCAGAAAGGGGTGCTGTTTGGCTCTCACCATTGACAGGACTCTGGTTGAGTGACTTCTTGGGAGTCTTCATCTTCATCCCGGGAAGGAACAACCTAAAATTTACCTGATGAATGAGCTGCCCATCTCCCCAAACATATTTACATATTAGCCATGTTGATGTCTGCTTTTGGTGTTGTGTGGACTTGGGTACAGAAAAGTCTTTTCATGCAATTACATGCAATTTGGATGCAAAAGAAGGTTGGGGTTTTTTGTTGTTGTTGTTTTTGTTTTTTTGTTTTTGTTTTTTTTTTTTTGGTATCCTTTTGTAACTGTATGCTGGCTGCTGCACGGTTTATTTCTCAGAAAGGGAAAAAATGAAAGATATAAAGTGCATTTTCTCTAAATACTATAACGATAGATAGATATTTGCTTTGATGTAGTATTCAAATTCACATGACACCAAAAAGTATTTGAATTTTTCTTTTAAGTGATTACTTAGGTGTTTTCAGTGGTCACTGGTTTATTTATGACAATATAAGAATTTAAGTTTAAGTAAATTCTAAAGAAAATTATTTTCTTGCAGATATAAGTTTTTTCTTATATGCGTTATATACTAAATTAGTATGCTTTTATAATTCAACAACATTCATTGAAAATATACTTATTAAGAGTCTGTTATGTGTCATACCCAATCCTGGGCATTGGAGATTGAGATGATGCTATGATTTGAATGTTCGTGATCCCCCAAAATTCATATGTTGGAACCTAAGACCCAAAGTGATAGTATTAAAAGGTGAGGATTTTAGGAGGTGATTAAGTCATGAAGGCAGAGCCCTCATGAATGGGATTAATGACCCTTTCAAAGGGCTGAAGGGAATTAGCTAGGCCCCTTTTATGCTTCTGGCCCTGCCTCCATGTGAGGACACAGCATTTGTCTCCTCTGGAGGATGCAGCAACAGGCGCTCTGTTGGAAGCAAAGACGGGGCCCTCATCAGACACGACATCAGCCAGTTACTGGACTGTGAAATTCCCAGCCTCCTAGAACTGTGAGAAATAATTTTCCATTATTTATAAATTACCCAGTCTTAGGTATTTTGTTACAGCAGCACAAAGAAAGACAGATGCCAATAGGAAAGATTATGTTTCTTCTGTTCTGGCATTGAAGTACTATGGAAATCACCAATGAACGTTTAACAATCCTAATAATATCGTCCATTCTGTTCACTGTTCTATCCTCACACTTTCAGTAGTGATGGATGTATAACTGGTGCTCAGGAGGTGTTCATTAAGTGAATATTATGAGGCCAGTGTTATGATGGTGGAAATGCAAGGGTGCCATGGGGAGTCAGGGATGTTTTCTTGAAGGAAGTCTTATCTCCAGTCTGCCCTGAATGTTAAGTTAGAGCAGCGCCAAATGACCCAAAACAGCAAAAACAAAAACATCATAATAACACTTTTTCTGTGCTTACATGGAGTTTTCCAAATTATTTAGTTATGTCATAGTTTTTTTTGCAGGATCAATAAGCAGAATCTAAATTTCTAGCCATAAATAAATTTATACAAGAAGATATCAACCAAACAGCCTATCATTAGAGCTAACAGATAGATTTCAAAAGATTCTGACACGCAGTTTAGTAAATTTGTAAAATGAGTGATACAGTTTTATTTGCCATGTTCTTCTCTTTTTCCCACACTAATTGTGATAAACTTTGTTTCAGTTTACTCTAAGCACAGGGCTGAAACCAACATAAGAAATAATATGGATATTTTTGCTGGATATCATCAGCAAACTTTCACATCTTTTTGAGAGTTTTAGGTAAATATTAAAAAGGATTAAAAATTATGTGAGGGTAAATGTCAGTAGAAAACTGTCCTAAGGGTAAGTTTCAACCAATTAGCCATGTTTATTGAGTTTCTAGTATGGAGGCAGATTCTGGGGCCAAGCTGCCTGGGTTGAATTTCAGTCTCTCCATGTAGTAAGTGGGTTCCTCAACTGTGCCTTCCACTTCTTCCTTAGAAGAATGACAACAACCGTACTTGTTTTGAGGATTAAATGAGAACATGTGGATTGCCTTAGAATAGTGCCTGGACCATTGTAAGAACTATGTATTAATCATTATCATTTTTTCCTATACTTTATTTTGTATGCATTGATTATGTGCCACATGTGAGATATTATGTACATTGCAGCATGTACAACTTTGTCTTGAAGATCATAATCTAATTGAGGAGGAAAAAAACTAAAATACATGAAATAACTAAACAACCATAAGTGTTCAATGCTGTGATATAAAGTTTAAGGGCAGTTGAAGTTGAGATAAGGGGAAAGATCTGTGTGGGTTAATAGTAATATAGAAAGTAAAGAATTTATAAAGTAAAACAGTAGCGAGCATCAATGGCAACCTAAATTACAATATATTCTCAACATTGTTAAAATATAGATATGGGGGTCAGGTGTGGTGGCTCATACCTGTAATCCCAGCACTTTGGGAGGCTGAGGTAGGAGGATGACTTGAGGCCAGGAGTTTAAGACTACCCTGGGTAACATAGGGAGATCCCATCTCTACTAAAAATTTAGAAAAAAAAATTAGCTGGGACTGGTAGCATGCGTCTCTAGTCCCAGCTATTTGGGAGGCTGATGCAGGAGGATCATTTTAGCCCAGGAGATTGTGCCACTGCACTCCAGCCTGGGCAATAGAGCAAGATGCTGTCTTTACAAATATTTTTTAAAAATAGATATGCTTTAAAAGAAAACACTTTCTCTGGACCAATAAGAAGAAAAGTCTCACTATTCCTTCATTATTTATGCCTTTAAGAAGTTATTTATTTGTATAAATTTATGGGGCACATGTGCAATTTTGTTGTATGCATAGGTTGTGTAGTGGTCAAGTCAGGGCTTTTAGGGCATCCGGCACCTGAAAATAATGTACATTATATGCATTAACTAATTTATCATCATGCTCCTCCTATTTATGCTTTTAGTGAAAGTCTGACAATGTGCTATGCATGTGGTGGGTGTTGGAGAAACAGATGAATAAATACACTGTCTCTGCTCACAGTCCCTGGAAGGGAGAGGCTGAGAAACAAGATGCTGTGGTATAAAGCAGTGAGGAAGACTGTTGGTGTTTTTAGAGCATGAGGGAGAGACAGGGGAGGGGGACCAAGAGGAGAAGGGGATACAGAGATGGAGGCTTCATCAATCTTTCAGATGTGTGTGTATATATATATATATATATACACACAGGCACCCTAACCCTATACACACACACACACACACATATATATATATAAGCCTTATACACTTTGAGACAGAATCTGGCTCTGTCACCCAGGCTTGAGTGCAGTGGCATGATCTTGGCTCACTGCAACCTCCACTTCCCAGGCTCAAGCAATCCTCCCACCTCAGCCTCCCAAGTATCTGGGTGCTGTAGGCGAGTAGGCATTCCCTACCATGGCCAACTAATTTTTGTATTTTTTGTAGAGATGGGGTTTTGCTGTGTTGCCCAGGCTGGTCTCGAACTCCTGAGCTCAAGCAATCTGCTCAGCTCGGCCTCCCAAAGTGTGGGGATTATAGGCAGGAGCCACTACACCTGGCCAAGGCTATTATTAAAACCAGGAGAAAATGGATTTAGATTTCCTTCACCATTCAGGAGCATATAAAGAGAGTGTAAGCCAAAAGTGTCAGGAGACCCACCACGTGCCCTCTCACCTTGAGCTCCTGACAACTGCTTCTGGATCCCATTAGTAAGTTCTTGCTCACATCCTCAGTGACAGTGCCAACTCACCAGCTCTCTTTCTCTGTTTCTGTTTCTGGGGTAAGAGTGTACAGCAATACCCCTCCTGTGACATCCTTGCTTGTTAAGTATTAACGGGAGGTGAAATCACATATAACCTCACATAAAGGCAGAAACAAATTCCACATGCTTAAGAAGGAACGTGACTTTCTTCATGGACAAAATATATTTAAGACAGTGAGGGGCAATGGTTGAACCTTAAAGAAATTATGCTAGTGAGATAAGCCAGATACAAAAGGACAAATATTGTTTGATTCCTCTTCTGTGAAGTGCCTGGAATAGTCAAATTCATGGAGACAGAAAGTAGAATATTGATGACCAGTGGCTTGGGGGAAGGAGGAATGGGAGTTATTGTTTAATAGTTGCAGAGTTTCAGTGTGAAAAGATAAGAAGTTCTGAAGTTGGATGATGGTGATGGTTGCACAATAACGTGAAAGTATTTAATGCCACTCAAGTGTATGAAAAATGGTTTAAATGGCAAATTTTGTATTATGTATGTTTTACCCCCCACAAAAAAAGACAACGAAGGGCATAAATAACCAATTTAAAATATGATGAAAACTCTGGAGTTGGAACAAATTACTTCCCCTCAGTCACCAAAGTCCATGCTATTGGATTGCAGAGGGGCTTACTTCATTTCCTGTCTCGCATCTAGGTGCCAATTACAGAGGTGACCCACATACGCTATTGAACAGGGATCAATGGAAAGATGGAGTGCTCTTCTCACTTTTAAACATTGATCTCGAAGAAGAAAAAGTTCCAACGCAGATATATCATTTTCCTTTGTTTATTTCCTATCTAAATAAATTAGGAGGCTAAATGAGATGAGGAATATTTCATTGATAGGATATTAATCATTAGATAATAGAGACCATGAAAACAGCTCATCAAAATTCATTAATGTTTGATTAGTCCCAGTTTGGGGTAAGACTCTTTTGATTTCAAAAATAATGGTCTGTTGCAGTATCTGGTAGCATATTGCTGCAGTGCATAAAAAACACTGGGGGAATTTAATGCTTTAAGTAGTATAGTGTTTCCAGTTTAGGTTTATAGGTGCCCTAGAGGTTGATTCTCATTATCTTGGGGTGCCTTCTGCACTTCTGTCTGTAATGGGATTTTTCATGAGGTTTAGTGGATCATAGATTCTAGTATCAAAGAGTTACAATTCTGAAGTCTAGGCAGGAAAACTCAGTATTATCTTCTCTTGAAAAATTTACTGGACCCCAAAAGTGGAAGGCTGTCAGAATAAAACTTAGCTGGCTTTCCTAGCTTCTCTTGTATGTCTTGTGGACAATTGTCTCTCTTCCCCAATCCTATTTTCCTCAGCTGGAATGTTTTCCCAGTGTCTACCTGCTTGTTTAAATTCTAACCGTCCCTCAAGACCTGTTGGAAACCCTGTGAGCCACATCCCCTTCCTCAGTAGCCCAGCCCTCCTGGGACGTTCTTGTGTTTTCTGAATCACTCATTTAGATTTAGCATTCATTTAACTTGCACATTTGATTTTTTTTTCACAAGAAATATGTGTGGTAGCCAGTTTCCAAGGTGACCCCCAATAATCTCCATCTCCTGGTTTTCACACATTTGTGTAGTCCCTTCCATATCTTATCAGGGTTGGTCTGCATGACCAACAGTATGTGGCAGAAGTAATGGGATGTCCCTTCTGATATTAGGTTATAAAAAGACTGTGGCTTGAGTGAGACTCCGTCTCAAAAAAAAAAAAAAAAAAAAAGACTGTGGCTTCTATCTTGGGTGTTTGAGTGTGCTCTCTCTCTGTCTCTCCCTCCCCCATTCACTTTCTCTTAGATTGCTCCCCCAGAGGAGAGTCAACTGCCATGTTAGGAGACCACTTAGACAAACTATTGATAGGTAAGGAGCTGAGGTCTCCCAGCTCCACAGGGAGGAACTGAAGCCCGACAACAACTTTGTGACTGAGATTGGAAGCAGGTGGAGCCTTTGAATGAGACTGCAGTTCCAACCGATAGCTACACTGCAGCCTTCTCAGACATCTTGAGCCAGATTAACCCAGTTAAGCTGCTCCTCAATTCCTGGCCTATGAGAACCGTAAGGTAATAAAAGTTGGTTATTTTAAGCCCCTAAATTTGAATAATTTGTTATGTAGCATTAGATAATGAATGCAGCACCTTATCTCTCCAGCTAGACTACAATCCTTGAAGAAGGATTTCTAGCTTCCAGCTGATTCTTCAGAATGTCTGTACATATCCATTGGATTGAAGAGAAAGGTAGATAGATGGATAGCTATTTTTATCTACCTCCGTGAACGTTTTCACAGATACTAACCATTCTGAACAATGTTCTGTGAGGTGGGTAAAAGAAAATTGACAATACTAATCCTATTTCAATATGAGTGGAATCAGTTGAACAAAATACTTTAAACACGGAGCTAAAACTTGGCAGAGGCTGGTGGCAAGGCCCTGAATTTATAATATAATCCACTAATGTAATTTTTTTTGAATCTTTTCATTCCACACACTTTCTGGAAGTCCTCTGGTGGCCTCTTCAGCTGTGGTGCCCTCTGGTTCTTTGCAGGCACCGCCCTCGTGCACCTGCCGTGCACCTGCTCTGTGGAGTTCTGCTGCTCCAAGCTCCAACGCCCGGCTATCCTCAGCAGCATCACACCACATACTGAAAAATGCCTGACCGTGACCCATTTTATTCATCGCTTCTTTTTTATTTGTCACAGATACTATGGTATCAGATAAAGATAACACCACAAGGCTGTTACAAAAGGAGAAGGAGAACATACCATCATATAGAAATGTTACAAACTAAAAATTGAAGAGTACCCTCTCTGCCTCTTTATCATCAATCACTTTGCTCCAAGGTGCTTTGGCAAGAGAGATATTTTGGGACAAACAGTAACCGATATGAGGAACATGTGTTGATTTGCTGCATCTATGATATAACTAATAACAGATGGATGTTATTTATAAACTCTTACATATTTATCCTAGTTCTTTTGAACCCCTTTCTATTCTGGGTCTATCAGCTGTTGCTGTTTGGATAATTAATTACACAACCAAACTCAATGTAAAATTTTGAAATGTACATTTCCTATAGGATCTGCGTATTAAATTTTCTTGTTTGTGCTGTTGAATATTTTATATGCTGCTTACAGCCTACGGCGCTTGCGTGCACACACACACACACGCACGCACACACAAAATATGCTGATTGGATCAGTTTTTTAAACTTAATTTAAGTTTTTATTTAGTCACAATCCTTAAAAAAATACTCCCCACTCCTAATATGACCATATCTGTTTCAGCAACAACAGAACTAATCAAAGAATGTGGCCTGGATTATCATGCACAGCTTTTAAATTTATAAGTTGCTCAGAATCATTATTGAATGATTATTGATAATATGGTTTAGAAAATAAAACTCTTGAGTCAGTTAAGCTTAATTGGACCCAAGATGGCATTCCACTCCTAGCCTCTCTCTTTGTAGAGAAATAGAACATTTTTGTAACCAATAAGCAAATTGACTATTGAAACAGCAGACGTGTACTATCCTGAAGATCAAGGAAGGGAGGTGGGTTGGTGGGAGGGAAGGAGAGGGAAAAGGAGAAAAAGGGTTTTGTTTTTATGACTACATGTGAATATTGCTACAATCAGTACAGTTGAGCTTAAATTCCCCTTACCGACTCTGAATTCAAGTCTATCTGGTTGGGATAGAGTGAGTTTTGTTGGAAGAGGAGTATTTAAATGAAAGTCGTAGAAAGTCAGGAAGGGTTTATCCAGTTCTAACTGGTACTTCTTTTTTCCAGCTGAAAAGCTCTCAGATTCTAAATTTCTGCCCTTTTCGAAATTATCAAAGAATGTCAAAGGAATTGTTTTTAAATTCATCTTTATGTCCAAATGGCTGCGAAAGAACCTGAATGGAGCCATTATCAATGGACATGGCGTTTTCTATTCAGCAAGAGTTCAAAGCTCTAAATAATCATTAAAACTGGCAATGGGATAAATAAAAAAAACCGTATAGATAAAAACAAAGTGTAATGTGTTAAACATATTCTTTAAAAATAATTTTAGTATCTTAAGGCAAGGTGCAACCAAACAAAAAAATAATAATAATTTTAGTCATACTCCAAAAAAATTCTGTGTCCATAAAATTCATTGCTGGAAAAGCAATTCTTAATATGGTCTTAATACTGATGTGCTTTAAAAAAAATAAGACATTAAGCAGCATTATGGATGGTCAGAGTTAGGCTACACAAGGAAACAAATGGATATTTAAAAATTGGCCAGTGGCCTCACCTGTATTTCTGGCACTGGTAGTATAAGAGTGTCTTTAAATTATTCCTAATAGGCCAGAGTCCTTGAATTATTGATGTTGAGTGATGTGGAGATAGACTGAGACTCTACGTAGGTTCAAATACTCTCTCTACATGCCTTTTCTACTTAGTGATTTCTTAGCTAGGATCTGAGATGCTCTCATCCTATAATTATCTTATGTTTTAAATGTTCTTTTGTAAAATTAATCGATGGTTTTTCTATTGCTTGTTTCTAAAAACTCGTAGATATTTAGTGTGTTTACTCTTAAATATTTGCTGCTACAATATTAATACACATTTGTGTTATGAAGATGATCTTATTGTATCTGACTGGCCTCAGTACCTACCCGGTAGCCAGGAGATGGTGCATCTCTGTGAGGTCCCTTTTTGAGGACTTCCAAAGAGGCAGTCCATAAGAGGGTAAGGGTATAGGCTTGGAAATGACCATGCCTGGGAGAAGGGTGGAAGGTAGGGGTTAAGAGTATGTATTCTAGAATCAGACTGCCTGGGTTCAGTGTAAGTCAAGCTCCACCAATTATGTGTTAAATGATCTTGTGTATATTACTTAAACTATTTGTGTCTCAGTTCTCAAACATATATGGGAAATTAATAATAGTATCTTCCTTATAGAATTACTGTGAGATGACATATGTAAAATTTAGAGCAATATCTTGGCATACTTGCAGTTAGTAACTATTACCATGAAAAGGTTCAAATTCCAGCTTTATCACATACGAATATGATTTTGTGTAATGCCTTAACCTGTCAGTTTGTCCATCTCTCAAAGAAGGATTATAAAATCTATCTCACAGGGTTGTAATGGGAATGAATGGCATATCATAAAAAGTGCCTAACGGAACTTAGAACTTGAAGTATGTAAGTGCTTAGTTAGTGTATACACTCCATTACTGTAACTTGTTCAATGGTTTATTTCTCAGAGTCCTGACCAGTGACGCTTGAGAGTGAGATTGAACTTGAGCTTTACAGGAGGGAGGTGCATCAGTTTGAGAGTCCTAGACAAAGTTTTACTAGAGCTGAGGAAACTCAGAGGGAAACCCCTTCC
Organism: Theropithecus gelada; assembly: GCF_003255815.1. Taxonomy (NCBI): domain Eukaryota; kingdom Metazoa; phylum Chordata; class Mammalia; order Primates; family Cercopithecidae; genus Theropithecus; species Theropithecus gelada. The sequence goes on along the minus strand of NC_037685.1, from coordinate 66,094,809 downwards.
CCCAGCCAACTTGTTCCAGCCTGGCGTATAAGTCAGAATGCTAGTGGGAAAGATGGTGGGTGGCTAGACTGCTGGGAGAGGTAACTTTCTCATCTCCCGTTGGAAGTTTTTAAAGAGTTGTTGAACTGATGATTTTCTAGAAAAGTGGTCCTGAAGATGTGCTCCAAGGACTACTGCGAGTCCTTGAGAATCTTTTGGGGTTCTGTGAACTCAAAAGTACTTTTATGATAATATTAAGAGGTTATTTGCTTTAATAAAGTTTAATTTATAAATTAGACACAGTAAGAGATTAACAATAATAACTAATAATAAAATAGAACAATTATAACAATATGCCAGCATCACTACTCTTGCACATTGAAGCCATTATTAAGTACAATAAAGGTGACAAACATGAGTGTTGCAATATCATGACAGTCGATCTGATAACCCAGGCAGCGACTGAGTACCACAAGGGTGGGTAACATAGATAGTGTGGATATGCTGGACAAAGGAATGATTCATATCCCAGGCAGGATGGAATGAGACAGTGCGATATTTCATCATGCTACTCAGAATAGTGGACAATGTCACAAATTTGAATTGTTTATTTATGGAATTTTCCATTCACTGTTTTGGGATCATGGTTGACCTTGGCTAAGTGAAACTGGGTAAGGGAGAACTGCTGTATCAATAGATATAACTCACATAAAAAAAAAACCCAGCTCTTTGGGGTCCTCAATAATTTTTAAAGATGTAAACACATCCTGAGACCAAAATGTTTGAGGTTCACTAGCCCGGGCAAAGGGGACCATCCTATCTGAGAATTAACCAGATTCTGTCTCTAGGTATTTGATGTTAGAAACAGCCTAGAATACTCATCTGTTTCCCTGAATCTTTGCCTTCAAGTTTCCAGACTCTTCTGCAGCCTATCCTAATCCAAATTAGGTCTGTTGACATGTTTTCCTCCTACAAATGATAATACAGTTGATTACTTTGTAGTTTCCTTTGACTGCCATCATTTTTAGACTTTCCTGAGACGCTAGTCTGTTTGATTGGATTTCAGCGACATTCTGTTATTCCTGACTGGATTCTGGACACATCCTGTTTCTCTAATCATCACGTTTACAATCAACCTCTCAGGGTGGATCATTTGGTTTAGGTTTCTCAAGGTTAGTGCCAGAGTGCGTTCTTTTTCTAATTCGGTCTTTCAAATTTTGGGTCATTTTAATAGCGCTCCTACCACTGCACTTATTGTGCCAAATATATAAATAATAAAAGCTTAAAAAGCAATATGGAATTTGTTAAGAGTGTCCAGGTTAAATTAGGTGGCTGGTCTTTCCTATCCTGAATTGTTATAATCATAAAAGTCTGACAGGCTTATTCAGATACATGAAAGGACATCTGGAAAACAAAGCCGTGTGACTCTTCATTTGAAGTGCTTATGAAAAGCTGTTAAAATGAATTAATTTGAAGAGCTTGGAAATATATCAATACTGTGTGAGGCAATCATGCAAATTAATATGGGCCCAAGGTCCTGGGTCAAACTGGGTAAGGCCCAAAAGAAGTTTGACTTTGAACGAGTAAGAATGTTAATAAATCTTTAAAAATTATCTACATTTACCGACAACAGGCGCTTCCTTTTGTTAGATGTTTCTTTGCCCTTACCTACAAATTAGAAAGACTAGTAATTAATAAGGAGGAGGGAGGGATGAATAGGCAGAGTACAGAGGATTTTTAGGGCTGTGAATCTACTCTGTATGATACTCTACTGGTAAACACATGACATTATACATTTTTCCAAATATACAGAATGAACAACACCAAGAATGAAACTTAATGCTGATTTGGGTGATAATGATGTGTTAATGTAGGTTCTGGTGGGGGAGGTTGTGGTTGGTGGTTGGTGGTGGAGAGATTATGCATGTGTAAGGGCAGGGGATATATGGGAAGTCTCTGTACCTACCACTCAGTTTTGCTGTGAACCTAAAACTACTCTAAACCATCATTCTGAGCAAACCATTGCAAGGACAGAAAACCAAACACTGCATATTCTCACTTATAGGTGGAACAATGAGAACACTTGGACACAGGGTGGGGAACATCACACACCAGGGTCTGTTGTAGGGTGGGGGGGTGGGGAGGGATAGCATTAGGAGAAATACCTAATGTAAATAACGAGTAAATGGGTGCAGCACACCAACATGGCACATGTATACATATGTAACAAACCTGCACGTTGTGCACATGTACCCTAGAACTTAAAGCATAATAATAATAAATAAATAAAGTCTATGAAAAACATACGCATGTCAAGTTCTGAATTTTTATAGGCTTTATGTTCTACACTACAAAGTTTAACACTTAATTATATACAACCATATTTTATACTCAAATTAACTTATACTTTCAGTCTTTTTAAAAATATTAGACTAGAAGTTCAAAGGTTTTCTAGTTTCAACTCTGGTTACTAGTTGTACAAATCTCAACTTTTAACAATGGAAAGTGGCCATAATCCTTTCACTTATCAGATTGTTGTGAAATTTGCCAAATTATTCATAAACAATGAAGTGTTCTAAAGTTAAAGATCTTGTTAAAGTCTTCCTGGGGGAGTACCTGCTTGGAATTGGGTTTAAGTCCAGATTTTACTAATTACTAGCTTATTGGTTATGTATTTGATAAGTCATTTAGCCTTTCTGAGCCTCGGTTACTTCATTGGTTTGAAAATAACCCTGAAAAAAAATCCAATTCTCTCTTGAATTTCTCCCAACTAGTTCTAGGGGTGCTTACAGAGGTGTCAAGGGCACCCCATGAAATTTTCTGTTGCTTATCCAGGGCTCCTCTCACTTCCCTCCTGTACTTCTCTGCCTCCATGTGGTGACGTCTCCCTTGACTCCAGCAGCTGCTGACACATTATCTCTTGCTGAGTAGCAAATTGCCTGAACATTTTGTGGTTTAAACAATAAACCATCTCACGGAGTCTGTGGGTCAGGGATTCAGAGGTGGCAGTGTAGCTGGGAAGTCCTGGCCCAGAGCCTTTCATGAGGTTGCAGTTAGTATGTTGCCTGGGAATGCAGTCCTCTGGAGGTTCGACTGGGCTGGAGGGTCTGCTTCCAAGATGGTTCACTCGCGTGGCTGTTGGCAGAGGTCTTCAGTTCAACAGTGTGCTAGAGCTGGCTCATGCCTGCTTCTGAGAGCCAGCTGTTAAATTTCAGGAATTTTGTAAGCCAATTGTTAAACACATCCATTATTGAAAATTAAATCATGTAAAGTTAATTTAAGTAAATTATATTAAAAGCAAAAGTAGTAAATACTTGTTAAAACCTTCAGCAGAATTATATTGAAAGAAATTTAATTGAGCAATGAAATGATTCACAAGTCAGGCAGCCCCCAGAATCACAGAAGATTCAGAGAGACTCCAGGGGTGCCTCATGGTCAGAACAAATTTATAGACCAAAAAAGCAATATGATGGACGGAAATCAGAAGTGATGTACAGAAACAGCTGGATTGGTTACAGCTCAGTGTTTGCCTTATTTGAGCAGGGTTTGAACACCCAGAAGTGTAAGAGCAGTTGAAGTAGGGCTACTGGGATTGGCCAAGACTCAGCTATTGTTTCAGGCACATACTCCTGAGTTAGGTTTTCAATCTTGTCTATCTATTAAGTTAGGTTGCAGTTTGTACAGAAGGACTCAAATACAGAAGTATGGAGTCCTTCTCAGGCCGTATTTAGTTCACTTTAACGTACTCAAAACTCATCACTTCCTAATAATTTTACCTTTTTCTCCTTTATTTGTGCTCCTGTGGTTATTTATGTGTATTGTAACTGCCCAATGGGCTCACCTTGCCTGCTGCCTAGACAGAGCCGATTTACCAAGACAGGGAAAGTGTAAAGGATAAAGAATAACTAACGCAGAGGACAGCTGTGAGGGAGACTGGAGTTTTATTAGTACTCAAATCAGTCTCCCTGAGCATTAGGGGGTCAGAGTTTTTAAAGATAATTTGGCAAGTAGGGGTTCGGGAAGTGGGGAGTGCTGATTGGTCAGGTTGGAGATGGACTCATAGTGAGTGGACGTGTGGTTTTCTTGCTGTCCTCTGTTCCTGGGTGGAATCACAGAACTGCTTCATCCAGATGACCAGTCTGGGTGGTGTCAGCTGATTCATCCAGTGCAGGGTCTGCAAAATATCTCAAGCATTGATCTTAGGTTTCACAATAGAGATGTTATCTCCAGGATCAATTTGGGGAAGTTCAGACACTTGCAGCCAGAGGCTGCTTGACCCCTAAACCTTAATTTCTAATCTTGTAGAGCTAATTTGTCAGTCCTACAAAGGGAGACCAGTCCCCAGGTTAGAAAAGGGTCTTTTTGGGTAAGAACTATTATCCGTTTTGTTTCAGAGTCAAACCATAAGCTAAATTCCTTCCCAAAGTTAGTTCGTCCTATGCCCAGGAATGTATGTGTACAGCGTAAAGGTTAGAAGCAAGATGGAGTCAGTTAGATCTGACCTCTTTCACCGTCATCATTTCCTCAGTTATACTTTTCGCAAAGGCAGTTTCATTGTATCTGCATGAGGGAAATGTTACATAGTTGTGTTCTATTGCACATCTCATTCCATTTCTGCATTCAGTGACCTTAAACAACCAGCTTGAAACCAGCCACAGTGGGAGTATTTACATTATGGATATCAGCAAATACTACACATCAGAACTTGATCTATTTTTGTATTGATTTTTAGACTTTAGAAAGTGATGGAGAAATAGTAATAATGCAGATTAAACTAGAAATATGTCACATCAGTAGCTCTTACTCTGTGAATGACACAAAAACTTGAAGAAATATTCTTCCTGGATTTGTAACTACTATCCAGTTCAGCAAAGAAATCTTTCATGCTACTGACAAATAAATGAAGCGACAACATACGACTTTGTTACTTCGCTTTTTATTTGTGTAACTGAAAATCTTAACCGACATTTATGTCAGAAATTCGGCAAAAATAATCAATGAAAACGCTCTGTGAGAATCAATTAGCCATAGGTTATTTAAAATAAAGACTATAATTTATTTCATTATTTTAAAAAATTGTTTCCCATACATCTTTTACAATGGTAACATTACCAATAAACACACACAGATACACATATGAGTGTGTGGGTGTGTACACACCTTTTTTAAAGAAGAGGCAAATATTAGATAGGCAAATAGCACACTACTAATTCAATTCCTCTCCCACATATCCTCTCCATAGGGCTACTTGAGAATCCTTACAATATAGAATCTGCTTTCTCTAGAACAGTGATCCAAGAGAGGGTGTAAAGTTAGAAGCTGCAATGTCTTTGTGACCTAGCCTTGGAAGTCCTACTTTCATTTCTGCAATATCTTAGTGATTACATAAGTGAGCTCTATTCGGTGCTGGAGAAGAGTACACAAAGATGGAAATTCTAAGTTGGGGAACATTAGGGAATATTTTGGAAGCTGACTACTATAGTCTACCTCCTGGATCCCAGTGATTCATACCTATCCCACATGCAAAATATACTTACACTCCTCCCAAGTTTCCCAAAACTCTCATCCTATTATAGCCTCAGCTCAAAGTCCAGATTTCATCATATAAATTAGGCACAGATACAGACATGGGTCCTCAGGTATAGTTTTTCAAATAGAGTTCTGTGAGTACAGTTGCTCTTGATCTGAACACCTGTGGGAACTAAAGAGAAAAGCTATCTTCCTCTAAAATGCAACAGACAATGGTGGGATGGGCATAAGATAACTGCAAAAGACACTCCTGTTCAAAAATGTAGAAAGCAGCAGGCACATGAGAGTCAATGGTCTGAAGTCAAAATGGGCATGTTTTGGAAATTGCTTGATTGGGATGCAGTCCTATTTCTTCCCCCATTGTTCTTGGATCTGCCCACTGGGCTCTTGGTACTTCTCTGAGTCATTTGTGCATTTGCATGAAAGGACTATCAGCTGTTTTTGCAGCTGTGTCGTTTTCACAGCCTACTTCCTACCAGTAGAATTTTGGGGATCCAAAGTCCTTATTTTTGGTTCATTTTGTAATGTTCCTTTCCCTTTCCGTACAAAGTAGTGGTGTCTGTGCCACTATAATTGTCTTAAATATTTGTGGGCACCTTATTAGACAAAAGCCCTGTCTGAAAATCATTTTGAGACAAGTCTTTCTTTAACTTGAGCTTCTGCTAAGATTGTTAAAGGAATTTACCCTTGAACTTCTGAGAAACTCCGTGGTTTGAGCAGTTTTCTGTGGCACCACGTTAGATTTAGAAAAGGTCTTAAGGATTTACAGCCACACCTTCAACTTTATTACAAGACTATGTTTTCTGAGGAGTACCTTGGATTGGATCTTTGCCTGGAAGCCATTTCATAATTTTATAATTGTTAGTCATCTGGTGAGGTTGGGGATTTTCAGAATCAGACGTTCCTGTTTCCTTTTTGTCTAAAAGTCTTTCATTAAGAACAAAGTTTCAGTTAGACAGGATGAATAAGTTCTGGATATCTACAGTTAAAAATTGCTAAGAGAGTAGACCTTAAATGTTATCACCATGAAACTATGATAAGTATGTGAGGTGATGAATATATTAATTAGCTTGATTAAATCATTTCACCATGTATACATATATCAAAACATTATATTGTATGCCATTTTTATTTGTTAATTATACCTTAAAAAGCTGGAGGTAGGGGAAGAGGATGAGTCTTTCCTTTAGCTTATTTTTGTCCATATTTTGCAATATGCAGCAAGAAGCACACCAGTAGCACCTCCCACACTCCGTCTTGGAATCTCCTTTGCTAGGTCATGCCACTAATGTGGTACATTTTCCACTTTTCGCGTAACTGCAGGAAATAGTGTTGCTAAACTTTCTGATGCTAGATAACAAGCAGCCTCTTTCCCCCACTTTTCACTAACTTTTTTCTATATCTCCTTAAAGCCTCTACTCATACCTTTCTCAAATACAAGCTGGCTTCTAATAACAGTGTGTTTACACATGTTACGTGTTTCATAATACTTTTCCTAAAGGCTTTCCATCTTTTGCTCACTGCCTTTTCCAAAGCCACATTCATATTTTAAGTTATTTATTTTTCCAGTACCTCACTTCCAAGTACTAAAGTACCCAAATCTGTATTAGTTATCTTTTGCTGTATAACAAAGTACTCTAAAACATAGAAACTTAAATTAATAAACATTGGTCATTTCACATTTTTTTGTAAGAAATTCATAAAGTTAGACTGAATGGTTCTGGCTTAAAATCACTCATGGGGTTGATGTTAAATTTTTGGCTTGGGGTGAAGTCAACCGAAGGCTTGACTAGGGCTAGAAGCTCTGCTTCCAAGATGGCTCAGTTTCAAGGTTGTTGGCAGAAAACCTCAATTTGTCACCGACTTTTTGGCAGGAGCTCTCAGCTCCTTACCACGTGTCCTGTCATAGGACTGTTTGAGTGTTCATGGCAGCTGACTTGTCACAGAGCAAGGGTTCCAAGAGAGAGAAGGAAAAAAAAATTATCTCTGCAATGTCTTTTATGACCTAGCCTGAGAAGTCATACACTAACATTTCCACAATATTCTGCTGGTTTCATACCTTACTTATGGAGGGGGATTACATTATGGAATGAAAACCAGGAGGTGATCACTGCTATCTTAGAGGCTGGCTACTATCGATGCCAAAATCAGCATCTATGCCACAGATGTTCCCTGAAGATGTCTTGCTCCTGGGGATTCCTGAATACACCAGAGCAGTAAGTGCTGCTCTCCGTGTCTGGGCTGAGGCTGAGAATTACTGAGGTTGAGATTGCTGATGTCTCATATATCCACAGTATACATAAGGCACTTAGCATACTACCTGGGGCCAAATAAGCATGGCAAAAATATTTTTTCTTGCTATTCTTATTTTATAGAAGATGCATCATTTTTCAGCACAGAAGAACAAGTAGCAGCCTCTGGCACAAATACAGGGGATAATCTTGCCCTCCCCATGCCCATTAAAACTGTAGTTAAAAAAAATCTAGACCCTTGGGTTTCACTGGTCCCCTTTGGCCAAGTCCCTGGGGAAGTTGGGGCTGTGAGCTATCAGAAAAATGAATGCTGCTTCCTTACAGTCCAGCGACTAGCCTCTTATCATTGAACCAAATTTCTGCCCCCCCACCTCCTCTTTTTTTCTCCGAAATATTAATTGTGTCACCTCTCATCTCCGGCTAGAGTCCCTTTAAACCTTCATTCAAGTAATGGCTGCATCCTCTGCTTTAACTCCTGGCTTTCTGGCACGTGCCTGAATCATATTGTGCTTAAGCTGGGACATTACCTACTAAAAACACTGGAAGCAATTAAAACACTGAGGAACAAGGTGAAAGTTAAGTTTGGAATACAAAACTCTTAGGTGACCAAAAAAGCAATGCATGTTCTCAATCTAGGGGGCTGTGTATTAGTCAGGGTTCGCTAGAGGGACAGAACTAATAGGAGATATATATATCCTATTAGTTATATTATATATTATATATATAGGATATATATATGTACTATAATACATATAATAGGGTATATATATGTTAATATAGGATTAACATATATAATAAGATATAGTATATACATGTTAATACTTAATAAACTCCCCTTTATATGTGTATAGTATTATTAAGTATTAACAATAATACTATATATATTTATTTAGTTTATTAAGTATTAACTCATATTATCACAAGGTCCCACAATAGGCCATCTGCAAGCTGAGGAGAAAGGATGCCAGTCTGAGTCCCAAAACTAGAGAACTTGGAGTCTGACGTTCAAGGGCAGGAAGCATCCAGCACAGGAGAAACATGTAGGCTGGGAGGCTAGTCCAGATGAGTCTTTTCATATTTTTCTACCTGTTTTATATTCTGGCCACTCTGGCAGCTGATTAGATGATTAGACCCACCCAGATTTAGGGTGGGTCTGCCTTCCCCAGCCCATTGACTCAAACGTTAATCTCCTTTGGCAACACCCTCACAGACACACCCAGCATCCTTCAATCCAATCAAGTTGACACTCAGTATTAACCATCACAGGCTGGTTCCATCTTTTATCTATAGCTCACTTTTGAGGATCCATAATCAATCTCAAAACATAAATGGTACCATTGTTGGATATTATTTTAAAAATTATATTCATTTGAGGCAAAAGATTGCCTTGAAAGTATCTACATTCAATTTCTCTTGCTTTCTTCCCCACCTTATAAAAGTTAAATGTGATATAATAGACTCTTCTGTTTGATTTCTGGATGAAAATTAGAATGAGAATCAGAGAAGTGTGGAATTGTTTGAAGAGTTTGATGCATGACATTAAAACTATTCTCAAAGCACAGTTGCTCAAGATGAAGAATGCTGCTCAATGCCTTACTTAAAGACAGTTCAGGTGCATCCTTTTGGAGCTGTCTTGTCGTATATCTGACTCCACCACTAGAATACTCCTGTGATTCTGTTTTCTGAATCCATGCAGAGCCCCACACTCAGTCACAACTGGATTCCCTGAACTGGGATCACGCCACGGAAAACAGATGGACAACAGCATTTTATTTTTATTTATTTTTTATTTTTTGAGACAGGGTCTTATTCTGTCACCCAGACTGGAGTGCAGTGGCATGGTCATAGCTCATTGTAGCCTCAACTTTCTGGGCTCAAGTGATCCTCCTGCCTTAGCCTCTCAAGTAGCTGGGACTACAGGTACATGCTGCCACACCTGGCTAATTTTAAATATTTTGTAGAGACAGGGTCCTAGGCTGGTCTCAAACTCCTAGGCTCAGGGATTCTCCCTCCTCAGCCTTTCAAACTGCTGGGATTATAGGCATCAGCCACTGTGTTTGACTGACAAGAGCATTTTAAAAATAGTGATAGTGACCACATAGACTGTAGGTTATGAACACAAATCCTACCATTATTTTTGAAATACTCAAATAATAAAGTATTTCATGGAAGCAGCCTAGAATAGTTTAAAATGCCATAATATGAGAGAAAGTTCATTGTTAGGAATAAAAACTGACATTGACAGGGACTGTGATTTATTATTTGGCCTCATTATTTTAGGTTGTCTTTGAAGCAGATATACTCAGAGTTGACCCACTCCTCCTATGTCTCTTTGGAGGCATCACATGAGACCGATGTGGGTAGAGGTCAGGGAAAGAGGTCAGGTGTGGGGGAATTTCAGGAAGTTAAGAAGGAACCACAGGCCTGATGAAGAAGAGAGCCTGGGGCCTGCGGTGAAGCTATAAAGGGAAGGAAAGGAAAGCTGAGCAGAAACAGGTGAATGGAAGAACAGAAAACCAAACACCGCATATTCTCACTCATAGGTGGGAATTGAACAATGAGAACACTTGGACACAGGAAGGGGAACATCACACACTGGGGCCTGTTGTGGGGTGGGGGCAGAGGGGAGGGATAGCATTAGGAGAAATACCTAATGTAAATGACCAGTTAATGGGTGCAGCACACCAACATGGCACATGTATACATATGTAACAAACCTGCACGTTGTGCACATGTACCCAAGAACTTAAAGTATAATAAAAAAAAAAAAAAAAGAAAAAAGAAAAAGAAGCTGAGCCCCAGGCATGTAGAATAGTAAGTGCTGGGTGTTTGTCCCTCACTTACTATTTTGTGGGCCCAACTGGATTCATTTCTTCCTCTATTCATTTGTTCATTCTCACCACCTTTTCTGGACAGCTACTCTGTGTCAGAGACTGCAAGCTCTGCAGAACAAATCACACTGTTTTAGGCCTTAGGTTTCAGCTCCACTCTGGCTAACATCTATCAAGTCTAGTTCAAGGCGTTGTCCATTCACATAATCAATACCTTAAATACTAAATACAGCACCCTGTAGCAATCCCCAAACAGCCAAGTGTGTATGCTTTTAAACCACAAACCACAGTAGAAAGACAGCTTCTGATCCACTCCTTTCAAAGCGAGGCTTCAGGTAGTCCTGTGTATTTCATACCTCAAAGGCAAAAGGATGTGTGCAGCCAAATAAAAAGAGGCTAGAACTCTGAGAACATTACCTGGGGGGGTTATGTGAAACCAGCTGTAGCAGGAGAAGCGATACTGATCTTTGCTCTTGAGAGGTCAGAGTTGATTTTCAGCCTGTGCCTCTGAAATGATTTTCACGGCTGACGCGGTTGCAAGCTCTGTCAAAAGCAGATGGCTCCCTGGAATCTATTTTATTGTCTCCATCTCTGGCTTCCCAGCATTCCAGTTCTGTAGGTGGGCCTCCCACTCCTGCTTTTTTCACCCTGGAGGTGTGCAGTAATAGGTGCTCTACAAGTGCAGTCTATTTCTCTTCCATAGCTTAGTCTTTGCGGTATTATTAAAGATCATATATAAAAAGGCGATAGTCATCATTTTCTATAGCCATTAGACTAAAGCAGTCATTAATCCTGTTAAATACTTTCCAAAGTAAAAGGAAAATAAGAGAACAATTCAAGCCATCCAGGCCTCGTTGCAGCCCTGGTGATGAAGTTTGCAGACAGGAGCAGCCCTCACACCTCACGCCTACGCTGTGCCTTGTGTGGGATGGGGAGCTGCAGCCCTTGGAACTTATCACTGTGACAAAATGACTGCATGGAAATGAAAAGAAACTATTCAAAACGTATTTCAGCTAAAATTTCTTTGGGTTTGTGTTTCAGTATTGCCATGCTGGTTGAAGTGTGTGGAAAAGGTTCCCTACTTTGAGTCTAAGTTTTGTGATGAAACAAATTTTTCCATTAAATGACACCTTAATCATCTTTGGCAACCCTTAAAGGGATGTCTAGGATGAGAAAAGGAGAGCTTGGAACTACTCTGCAATTCTGATTATCTAACCACCCACACTTTATAACCATCCTCTTATTAATCATACTTTTAATTTTCAGAAAGGTGCTTAATTTGAACTCAAGCAACTGCACCAGTTTCCTTGTTTGAGATAAAGCTGGTTTTGTTTCTTTTTGTTTTTAGTTACTGTGTTGAGCATCAGGCAAGTCAGTATATCAAAAACAAAATATTGGTCTGTCTTTATGTAAGAAAATGTGCTTATCTCTAAACCTGAAAGGATTGAGCAATTAATTGAGTCGTTGCTGTGCATTTAATTACATTTTACATTAATGATTAAAATAAACTGTTAAAGTTTCTAGAAAAAAAACCTCACATTAATTATTTGCTAAAGTCAGAGGAAAGCTTGACCCATCTGAGAATTTGAGTCAAAGGTCTGCCCGGAGTGATTATATTAAAAAAAAGGAGAAAAAAAATCTCTGTATTTTGGCACATAAAGCTTGGAGGACTTTGCAGTTGCTTAATTTTGCTCTTTTTCTCAGATGGAAATGTACCTTAGGCAAAGACAATTTGTTTTTGATAATTTTTCTGCATTGGTTTTTTATGATTAAGTGTTATTCTCCAGCTATTTCAACTAATTATCATTGTCTCCCCAAAGGCTGATGAAACGAGGAATCTGAGCAGAATTAGGATAATTTTACTCCATGGCTTATTAGGCATCCACAGGCAAGTGTTACTGTGCTAAGTACTGTATCAAGCAAGTTAAATAGTTATGATCCCTGCCTTCCACACCATCAGTCCGGAATATTCACCACAGCAGCCCACATAATCATAGGCGAGGGTAAGCAGCTGTGTGCTCCGTGGAGGAAAAATCGTAGCTCAAAAGGAAGGAGGTGATATTGACATCATTCAACCATTGAGTAATCTCAGTTCTTTATGTGGAAGTATGAATTGGTACACTGGATTATTGGAAGGATATAAGGGAGAGGTGGGCCAAGAAAACTGTCATTTCACTTGTAACAAGACCAGCCATACTTTGAACCTGCCATTTTCTGGTTCCTCCCTGAGCTCTGATGTTTATTTTAGTTTGCATGCATTCTCCATTCTCTTTCGTATATAGTGTCTTTTCTGTGAATCGAGGAATGATGAAAATACTGGTTGAAGAGAATACCTACCTTTGCTAGAACTTAGTTGCGCTTGGCAACCTGTTGTCGCCTTGCATGTGGTAAATAATCTAAAAGGGACACTCTCTGGAGCACACACATTTAGAATGTGGAAGAATGAATAAAAAGTCTATATTTTTGTGTATAATCACTTTTTGAAGTATCTACATCAATAAATTTAATTATCTTCCCAGTCAAAAAAAATTATGGTGATAAAACTTTGTGAGTGGAAAGAGCTCAACAAAGACCTAAGAAAAATTGAAAAAGTGACCCATTGCTCTGCCAATGGATCAGGGGATTTTTCCTTAAATATTTGAATTTAATTGGTTGAGGGTGGGACCCAGGCATCATTAGATTTTTAAAACTCCACTGCTGATTCTCATGTGCAGCCAGACTTTAAGTATATAGAGCGTTAGGACCAATATATATATTTTCTATTACAGTGATTAGTAGGAGAAACCCAAGAAAAGTTTTCCAAACTAATTTGATTAAAAAATAAAAATACTATATAACAAAATCTGCTTAAGAAGTCGATTCAGTTATATATAGGTGATATCATTTTATGACACTAAAATATTATTGCAAAACTAATGGAATTCAAAATAAAAATTAAAGAGTTATTCTATAATTATATCACCTAGAGAAATCAAACTTTTTCCCTTTAGTCCTGGTTCCCTTACATATCTGTCATTACATAGGAACCATACTTAAATCTTCACTTTGCTGCTTAAATAAAAACATAAGCATTTTCCTACATCCAGTGCATTTATTACGTGGCATTGTAATTGCTTCTGTATTTATCCACATCTTCCAATAGACTTTCCAAAGCTCCTTGAGACTAAGGATAACATTGTTTTGCTTATTCTTGTATTTCCAACTTCTAGCATAGTTCTGGTGTGTGTGGTAGATAATATTTGTTACATGAACTAACATTCTTTCCTATGATTCATATTAAATTAGGTAGGTCAACTAAAGTGCTTAGAATAAGGCCTAGGACATTGAAAATTCACAATAAATGTTAGCTATTATTTGTTTTAATGAATTTTAATGGCTAAATCCTATTTTATAGAGTACATATGATTTCTTGAACATGTATTTGTTTTTATACATTTGGGCTCTTTCCCATTTTTCCAACATTATAAATCTGATTAAATGAGTGTTTTGATGCATATATCTGCTTTTTGATTGTTTTCTATAAGTTTTTCAGAAGGGGAATTATAAGATCAATGAACAGATCATTTTAATAATTTTGAAAATTATTGACGTGTTACTTTAAAAATACTTAGTAATATGGAAAATCTCAAATGTGTAGAAAGTAAACAACATAGATGCTCCTTGATCTATGATGGGGTTACAACAGGCAAAATCCATCTTACGTTGCAAATATCCTAAGTCAAAAATACACCAAACACCATGGTTTAACCTAGCTGACCTTAAATGTGCTCAAGATACTCTCAGTAGCCTGCAGCTGGCAACGTTATCTGGCAACACAGGATACTGTAAAGTATAGCTTGTTTAACCTCATGATCACGTGACTTAATGTCAGCTGCTGCTACCCAGGATAACAAGAGTGTATCATACCACGTATCATTAGTCCAAGAAAATTCAAAATCTAAAGTGCAGTTTCGACTGAATGAGTATTACTTTTACACCATGGTAAAGTTGAAAAGTCATAGGTTGAACCATCATAAATTGGGGATCATCTGTAGCATAATGAAACCCCACAAATCTATTAATCAGCTTCTATAGCTATCAACATTCTGCCTTTCATGTTTCATCTATGCCTCACCCCTATTCTCTTATTGTACGGGTATACTCGCAACTTGTTCAGTTGGACACTTAGTCATAAACAGTTGAACTACTTCTAGTTTTGGCTGTTATGAGCAAAACTGCCATGTTCATTCATGTAAAAAAGTTTTTAAAATATTTTCTACTTTTTTTCTGGGGTAAATACCTATGTGTAAACTTTTGAGTTTTTGTACAGTTACGTTTATAAGAATCTACAAAATCTTTTTCCAAAACAGTTGTATGATTTTATATTCTCACTAGCAGTGTATGAGAGTGCTGGTTGCTCTATATCCAGCAACACTTGGAGTGGTTAGACATTTTCACTATTAGCCAGAATGGTAACTATATTGCTATCTTGGGGTTTAACGTGAATTTCCCTGATAACAGTGAGGCTGAATATCTCTTCGTGCTCTTACTGGCCATTCATATATCTTCTTGTGTGAAGTAAATGTTCAAATCTTTTCCCTATGATGTTACTGGGTTTTTGGCCTTCCTATCCTGAAATTTATTATATGTTCTGGATGCATGTTATTTGTCAGAAATATGAACTGAGACATTTTCTTCTGGTTGTTGGTCTCCTTTACATTTTCTTAACAGTGTTTTTTGAAGGGCAGAGGTGTTTGATTTTGATGAAAGCAAATTTATTACATTTTTCATGGCTCACATTTTGGTGTCCTAAGAAGCCTTGTCTTCTTTAAAGTTGTGTAAATTTTCTCTTATATTTTCTTCAATAAGTGTTTTAGTTTTAGGATTTATGCTTAGGTCTATGAACCATTTAGAACGAATTTTTGTGTGATGTCAGTAGGATTGCTGTGTTACTTAAAAAATACTATTACAGAAAATCTCAAACATATGGAAAATAAACAGAATGTAGATGTTCCTTGACCTATGATGGGCTTATGGCTTGGCAAAACCCATCATATGTTGAAAATATCCTAAATTCATCTCTTTCATATGGATATCCAGTTGTTCCATTACTATTTGTTAAAAAGATTATTTATTCCCCTTGCACCTTTGTTGAAAATCAATTCACCATATATCGGATTATACATGTACATGTATAAACAGAGTAGCATATGAACCCTTCCCCCATTACCTAGCTCATCAATGATCAGTATTCTGCCATTCTTCTTTCATCTGTGCTTCCTTACTTTCCTACCACTGACTATTCTTTTAAATTTTGGGGTGGGGGTTAAAAAATCAAATATCAAATGTATGGAAATAACATGTCCATACATTTATTCTAAGTGTTTTATAGTTTTAACTCATATTTAGATCCATTATGCATCTCAAATTAATTTTTTGCATATGATATGAGGCAGGGGTCGAGGTTAATTTTTTTCCTATGTGGCTATTCAGCTATTCCAGCACATTTTTGGAAAAGATTTTCCTTCCCCTATTGAGTTGCTTTGATACTGCTGTTGAAATTCAACTGGTCGTAAGACTGTGGATCTATTTCTGGCTCTTCTTTTTTTTTTTTTTTCAATTATCTATTTGTGCCATGTTACATTTTAGTGCCAGTTTTGGAAACTGTATTACCATCAGCAATGAATATTTAAATGTCTGAGGTAGTTTCTTGTTAGATTTCCTCAGAAGATAAGTTTGAATTGGAGATACTAATGTAATTGATTTATTGAGGGTGTGCTCTCTGGAGTAACCTGTAAGAGACTGAGGGAAACAGGATAGGGCAGAAGAGTAAGCTAAGAAAAGTATAGTTTCAGGAGGAATCTAACCTCAGCCTAATTCCATAGCAAGCTCTGGAGCATGAGTTGTACCCCAGGGTCTTTTGCCCAGAGGTAACGGGGCTGAGCTGTTGTACCTCAAGTCAGTTGGTATTTGCCATTGGCCATCTTTGCAGGGAAGATGCCACCTCCCAGGAGTCCCAAGGTGAGTTAGCTCCAGCCAGTCAAGGGCAGTCTCTGGAGCAGGATGAAGGATGAGCCTTTAGCAGCCAGCACTCATATAGCAGGGGGATGGGTGGATCGCCATAGAGAAGCACATCTGGGGGCAGCAGCAGCATCTGTGACAGGAGCATTTTTGAGGACAGCATCAGCAAGAAGAGTATCCAGGCTTTCCACAAAAGTTTTATCCTGCTCCTGTCAGAGCACCATTTTGTGACCTTGGAGAGTGCAGGCTGCCATTTTACCCATTTATTTCTTTAGGTCAGCACTTGTACTGTTTTAAGGCAAGCCTTTGTTATGATTACGGATAGAGTTGAAATTGTGCAGCATTTAGTAAGTTAATATTTACTTTTTTAATATGGTGTGTAGGCAAATAAACGGCCTTCTCTGTCATCATGAATGTGTACATTTAAGATGTATTCTTGTCCATGAATCGAGTAGTGATTCTAAAACCACGATACTCTTTATGGCTTTTAGAAATCAAAACTTAAACATGGAACTTTAAAATTTACAGGGATCTGTTGTACTTAAAGCTTGTATTTGTGGAATTGGTAGCTTTCTACTTGGTGTGAAACTTGACCCAGCAGCTTTCATCATGAACTCAACTTTTCTAGTGGACACCAGGGAACACTTCTGATTGCTCAAGTCTCTATTTGAATTTCTGAGTTGGCTTTGAATGAGACCAAAAATAGAATTCTGTGTTGCTTTGAATAAACAACCAACCGTAACGCTTCACTGTTCTGTAGCAATATCTGCTTATTAAGGAGGCTGTCATGTGGGCAAGTGAGCATTCAGCTGGAGTGGCTCTGTATTTTTACCTTTCAGCCTCATTCAGATTTATAAAATGTGGAGAACTGTAGTGAAAAACATATCCTCATAGGCATATTTACATTTTTAATTTTTTTGAACATATGAAGTTATATCTAAACCTGTTAATATGATAAAGCGTGTGAAATTGCTCTGTAAATAGCAATGTCCCATGCAAACATCAATTGCTGTTAATATTATTTCCTAAAAGTGATCTATAGACACTGATGTCACTTGAAGGCAAACCTCATCTGTTTCATCTCGTAAATGAAACAATTTGACTTTAATATCTTAGGAAGGGAATATTTGGTCCAAGTATAACTCAGGATAAATCATGCCAAAATAGACACTTGAGATGCATACATTTATTATATTAATGAATATAACTAAATAGAGGAAGTCTTAAATAGGTTTAGCCAATATTTGGTCTCAGTAGAGAAGGTATGAAAGGTTGCCTAGGAATAAAGTCTATCTAGTCATATGAATTAGCTCACTGAGCAAAGAAATGAAATGGTATAGGAAATCAGTTTAGAAGAATCATTTACATTTTTAGCAAGTTGCATGGGGTTCAGTATTTCCCCTTAGCTATAGACTTGACAATCTTGTCCCATTGCTGGTTAAGGTTATTGCTATAGAAGTCAGTGTTAGCAAATATACCTCTGCCATATTTTTCTCCATTCTGTGACTAGAGCAGACATTACCAATGATCATGGTTTTCCCCACTCATTTTCCATTCAGACTACCAAATATTTTAAACACCCTGCTTTAAGCCCGCTTTGTTATGGGCTGAATGTTTCCCTAAAAAAAAAAAAAAAAATCATATATTGAAATCCTAATCTTTAACATGATGGTGTTAGGAGGTGGGGCCTTTTGGGAGGTGATTAGGTCATGGACGTGGAGCCCTCACAAATGATATTAGTGCTCTTAACTCGTTTGTCTCTTCCATCATGTGAAGACATAGCAGTAAAGTCTAACTATGAAACAGGAAACAGGCCCTCATCAGACGCTAGATTTGCCAGAGCCATGACTTTGGACTTCCCAACCTCCAGAATTGTAAGAAATACATCTGTGTTGTTTAGAAGCCACCCAGTTAATGATATTTTGTCATAGTAGCCCCAACTGACTAAGACACAGTTGAAGCATGTGATGTAGAAGCTTTTTACCATCCTTGTTTCAATTAGTTCTCGAAGGCAGTGTGAAAACAATGTTTATTTTGTGCAATATAGTCTTAAAGGATGTTGTTATTACGAGGGGGAAAACAAGTTTGGTGGACAAAATAATTTGAGTGACATTGGGTTAAACTAAGGTAAGCAGGGCTTAGGACTTCTCTGAACATTTCTAAATTAATGTGGGTTGTAACACTCCATGAGAGGGTCATGGAATTTAACCAATGAATACTAGACATTGTACTTTTTTATCAATAAAGAATCCTGCAGATATAGAGTTTCAAAAACATATATAGTGGGAAAATTGGTTTATAGTGTTTCTGTATTACTAGATGTGACTTACCCTTGGTATTTACAGAAAGGGTTAATGGCTTTTTGTGGCAGCTTTGTACTGTTTCAATTTATTTAAGACAGAGCTACATTTCCCAGAAATCTCCCTTCCTATGTGGTCCTGGTTTAACAATGGCCACAGAATCATTTAGCACATGATTTGGAGGGCAGAAGTAAAGAGAAGCTGTATTGTTAACACTCTGAAGATCAATTTAGGGGCCAGGCACTGTGGCAGTTCATGGTCATCCACCTGCTCACCTTGTGGGAATGGGGAAGCATCTGGATCTGTGGTTCTTTCATATCTGGAGACACTCCTCCTTCAGCTTCTCAGAGTTCCGGGCCAAGTGCATGTGCAATTCCATGGGAAAAAGGTGCCAACTTCCCCTCAGGTCACTTACAGCATCGAGGTTGGAGTTGGTGAGAGACAAGTTCTAGTTTTCCTGTGGATTTCAGTACATTCCTGTAGGTTGTAGTGTGTTTTTGTTCATCCATATCCAGCTTTCTTTCCTGACTGGTAGACTGGCTCTCCTAGCATGGCTTTAAGCTCAACACTAGATGCAGAGGCATCATCTGTCATATACTGCTCCATCACGTCCCACAACTAATGAGGTCTAACCCTATAATCACTTTCTTAGTTTGTATAGTCCAGAGTGGTTCTGTGTCTCTGGTCAAAGCTGAACTGATTCAGTAATTAGTACTAGAAATGGTTTCAGAGGAACAGAACCTTTGAAAGAGAGGCCTCTGGGTTATCTAAATTGAGTTCCTGATCTGATGAAATCTAATGACAATAATGACCTTGTTTACATTGGTAAGGGGGTCACTGGCAGTTCATGGCAGGGAGCACAAAACCATCACTTAAATGATCACCTGCTCTGTCTTGTAATCAAGTGCTTATAGAAAGAAGGTAAATCTTAGGGTGACCATGTATTTGCTACTGTAGGATATTTTGTTGTGAATAAAGAGTATAATAGGTTCGACTGGTTACTTCTATGGCCACTCACTAGTGAACTCGACAATTTTTGAAAAAGAAAATGAGTTCAAAGATTTACATTTCCAATTCAAGATGTAGACTGTCACAAGAAGTCTTCTATGATTTCCCTAAATGAAATTCTTGTTTTATGTAGCCACAGATTTCTAAAAAGCAGACCCAGAATCTAATCTGGTGAATGACTGAATTACAATTTGTCTGTACGTGTAGAAGGGCAATGGCATGATTGGGGACTGGGGTGGACCTTTTTATATGGCATACGAGTCCCCTCCCTCCAAAGAACAAAATGGTAATTCTTACTGATGTAGCTGGTGAGAGACTATTTGCAGGATTCCTGTGTAATTTTTAACGGGCATATTTGACAAGATTTTGTGACCATTTTATCTGCAACAACCATTGAAAATATTTGCATCTGTAAATTACTGAAATAATACATTCTGAAGTCAAGAGGAAAGGATATACCATCAATGGACCTTACGCAGCATGACAAAAGCTCACCTTGCTAAACTAGGATATGACCAACACAGGGCAGCCTTGGACACAAAACTCAAAAACATAAGTGACCAACCAAGTGACTTTAATAAATGGACTTTGATGATAAACTTCAATCTAAGGCCCATACTGAAGACGTTTAATGGTTCTAAGTGGTATTTAAAAATGGGCAAGATAAGGAATAGTGTGCTGTAATGGAAAAGAGATGGGAAACATTGGAGCCAGACATTGGCCTTCTTCTGGATCTTGGCTCCAACATTTATTAGCTGTGTAATCTTTGACAAGGCACTTAGTTCCTCCACTATAAAAATGAGAATAAATTCACCTGGCAGTGATTTTTTAAATGAAGATTAAATGAGGTAAAGTCTAAAAGTATACATGGTAGGTGCCATAAACTTTTCTCTCCCAAAACTGTTGCTCAATTTTCTTCTAGATATTATTTTAGGCAATTAGGAAAGAAATGTACACTTTTACAGCAATTAACTACATCAGTGCTTCTCAAACCTTAATATGCATTTGATTTACTTGGGATCTTGTTAAAATGTAGATTGTGCTTCAGGAGATTTGGGGTAGCGCCTGAAATTTTGCATTTCTAACACGTTTTTTTGTGACATTAACACTGCGTTCCGCAGACCTCTCTTGAGTAGCAGGAGCTAAATCATGGTAACTGTTTGTTTTTGTCACACAGAGGGGGTGCTATTGGTTAAGGACCTAATGATTCAGGAATGGGATGGCTTTCAGGTCAGCTCAGATCTTGGGGTGAGTAGTCTGCTTAATCATTGTTTAATAGATAAAATGATGACTATGATGACTATACCAGAAATTCACCCAAAATATACACAGGCTTTTTATATGTAAACACAATCTTAACTCCTTTTTAAAAAACTGATGTAAAGAGACTTAAATTTGTGACATACTCTGTCGCTTAAAATCTATTTTACCTATTTGAAATGGGAGATTTTTGTTTGTTTTTATAAAATAAAGAATCAAGTATATGGGTGGAGTTCTTGTTTTTGTAAAATAAAGAATCATGTATGTGGATGGAATTCTTTTGCGTGGTTTTTGTTTTTACCCTTTGACAGATGCAATCAAGGCCGTTAGAAAATACAAAGACCTGCTTTTAGTTGAGACTTTTTTCAGTAATTTTGCATTGCAATCTTTTAATTTTTTTTTCAGGGCCTGAGTTGCAGAACATTGGCAATACCAACTAATTTCATGGTTTGTGATTGAACATAAGACTTTAATTCAATTGTGGACATTTAAAAGATATTTTAAACAGCAAGCACAGTGCAAATTCTTAATATTCAGACAGAAATGAGGCATTGTTATTTATAATACTGGAAAAAAAGCTTTGCAATCACCTAGTCATTAGGTTTTTAAAAAATCCGTCACACTGGAGAAGACTTAATCCATGCAATGTAGGAAGAAAAAGATTACTGTGAATTGAATTTTAGAGGGCAAAGATTACTAAAAGCAAACCTCAACCCTTGCTGAGAAATAATCATCATAGAAATACTAGAGGCACACATACTCTATAAATATGAATGGGTTGATGATTTCGTGAATCTTCATGATTCTTATTTATAATCTTTTGAGCTTTCATCTTGTAGCTAAATTCTACCTACATTTTATTTCTTGAAGAAAAACATTTCAAGCAAAAATGATTTTTAGAAAGATGGCTAAAGACCAATTTCCAAATGTATTCAGCAAAAGAAAAATACTAAACATCAAACCTCCATCTCTGGGCTTCCAGCTGTCTGACAAAGCACACACATCTTCTAAGCAGAGTATAAGAATTGTAGTCACATGGCTTTCCTTCGATCTATTTGACATCAAACATCTGGGTGGAAGCGGAAACACTCCATCACTCAGCTTTTTCTAAATAATAGATATGAAGCTTCTTGGACGTAATGAACTTGGAAGACCAAACATTTTTCAGTTCTTTTTTGGAGGTCATAATACCGATTTAACTTTCTTTCTTAAAGTCTTAACAAATTCCAGCTTTAAATAGGAAGCAATGTTAAAGACTCTGTCATTGAAAAGAGAGTTTCAAATACACTGCCACAGGAAAAGTGTTTTGCTTTTTGTAATTGAAAAGTTAAGGCTACAAAAATGAAATGTTAATCCTTTTATTAATAAAGTTCCAGGTTAGATGATTCCAATTTTGAATTCCTAACGCAGTTTTTCACTCTGTACTGTTCTCTGTAAGTGGTAAGTGACATTCTGTTTATTCAGTTCCTAGCCCCTTCTGTCATGGAAAGAGTAGTGAAATTCACATCTGAATGAATACCTGATTCCAGTCCTAACTCGACCAGTAACTGGTTCTATGACCCTGTGTGTGTTGCCCTGACCATAGCTTCCTACTGTGTAAAACAATAACATTGATAATAATTAAAGTTCACATTACTGAAGATCTGACGTGTTACATTTTTGTGTGTTATCTCATTTACTCCTCAGAACCACACTATAAAGTAGCTTCAACTATTATCCCTTTTGTGCAGATGATAAAACTAAAGCACACTGAAGTTAAGTAGCTTGACCCAGACCATGAAGCTACCAGGTGGTAAAGTAGTAAGAAGTAACCAGCAAGAAGTGAAACTAAGATGAGAATGGCTCTCCTAGACTCCAAGTCTGTTGTCTTTACTACTGCACTCTTCCGACACAGCTAAGTGGACTGGCTGATATTTGCAACTCTAAAATGATGACCCCGTTTCTATTTTCCTTCAGGCAAATGTCTACTCAAACTATTAAGCAAAATGGTTTTTCATTTTATTTTTTAATATTTCTAGGGATAACATGTAAATAATGTATTATGAAAGTCTTGTGTATTCACAGTTATAAAAGATATTTCTTTTTGTTTTTTAAGTATACTCTTTGGATACAATTCCAGCACATCTCTTTAAGTATGCCTATTTAAGATAATGTGTCATGTATGTGAAAATAAGCTATCTTATCTCTTTTCTTTTTTAAGATAAATATTCTCAACGTTTTTCTCTCATGTTCTCACTAATCCATGTTTTTGCTTGTAGCTTTGTTGCTTCTCCTCTCCCCTCTACAATATCCCCTTATTCCTCTTGATCTGTCCTGTCAAAATGTATACATTCATTTATTCAACACACACTGAAGTGCTACTGTGTCAGGTCTTGTCTTAGATGCTGACAACATCAACATCAACAATTCTCCCAGAAATGTATGGGCTAATGACCAAGATTAAGTAACTGATTGTTAATATAATAATCAATATAGAATATATAAGTGTATGATCCTGTGTGCCATACAAATACTAAAATGAAGTCCTTCCTTCACTGGAAAGTTAAGAGAAAGTTCCCTGGAGGAGGGGATGCTTGAAGTGGGTCTTGAAGGGCGAGTAGATTTTGCAGGGAGAAGCAGAGGAAGGGAATTCAGAATAGATTGGACATTATGTGCAAGCCAAAGAAGCATGAGAGAGCACAATGTGGCTGGGAAATGGGTCGTTGGAAATCGTTCAAACAGCTCAGGTCAGGAATGCAAGAAATGAAGCTAGAGAGGTGGATGGAGTTCCGGTGATGAAAGGCCTGTGTATTGAACGAAGAAATTTAAACGTGGCTCCCAACACTTTGGAGAGCAAGTGAATGATTTAAAGCAGGGCAGCGACAGGATCTGAGTGCCATTTACCAATCGTCCTCCTGAGAGAGAAAGTGCCAGGATATATCAAAGATGGTGCAGAGACGAGATTTTCCTTTTTTTTTTTTTTTTTTTTAATAGGAATGACTATACCAATGCCAGTTCCTGACATCAACGGGGAAATTTCATTCAGAGCACCCTCTTTAGCAGAAATCACTATTTCTCAGAACAGATCTTTTTTTTTTTTTTTTTTTAATCAGGACCACCAGGTCTGATGAGGTGATAGGGCTGATGGGGAAAGGCAGTCACGTGGAAATGTGAGCAGGCAGAGCTGGGGGAGTAACTTGACTGTGGAACAGGCTTTTCATAGGAACTGAAACCACAATTTTATTGTAACAAACATGAGATGATTCAGTTTAGTTCAATCTCCAAGGGAATACAACCTCTGCGTGGAGAGCCGATCAGGAGTATCTGGGGAGTTATGCCTACAGCTGCATTGGTGGCAATCTTGTGATTCCAGCTGGGGGAGCGGCTGCAGGGTCCTAGGACCCCTGCCATTGACTGGCGCTTTGCAGAGCAGGATGAAGCTTCCTGAGAGCTAGGCAGATAAAAAGGGCCTGAGCATGGGGACCTGGCTTGGGGAGGGAACCACCAAAACGGTGGGCACTCAAGTGTACTGACGAAACCAATGCAGGCCCTGTCTGTGAGGTCTAACTAATATTTGGGTTAAAGGTGAGAGGAAAATCTCAGGATCATGTCAGGACCTAGAAGTATCAAATACTGCCTTAGAGTTGCGGAACTAAGTCCCAAACCTTGTCCCTAATGGAGCGCTTATTCTGTCACACCTGATTATATTTGTCTCAGGAGCTGAGCTTGTAAAGTTCTTCAATGCCTGCAGCCAATTAGGGCTATACAGGCTGGATTTATTAGTAAAAAAGTCAGTATGTATCAGTCAGGTCCTGGCAGGATGAATTAACCCAATTAACCCTGATTCAAAGGTTTAACTGGAGACCATTTAAGAAGGGATTATTTTCAGAGGCAAGGTTAAAGGAACCAGTATGAAATCCTGAAGTGCTCAGGCGCTAGCAGGAGCAGAAATCTATTCCTTACCCTAGAGCTGAAGGGCAAAGGGGACCACTGCTGTTGAACCCTGTGAGAGCTGTAGCCAAAGAAGAGTGCTCACCCACAGGCTGTGTGATCCCAGGTAGAGAAGTCCAGCCCCAAATCATGGCTCAGTCTTCTATCAGCGCCTTCAATTAGCCAACCCAAGCCAGTGGGCAAGGGTGGTGAAGTGGTTGACAGAAGTCAGCCTCCCAAAGCCCAGTAGGACAGGAGATGATGGAAAATTGATCTGGAGAGGAGGACATCAGAGAATGCCCATCACATAATACAACTGAATATCACACATGACAAACTTGCTCTTCAACCTGCTCCAATATGGCTTCATCTTCCCACTCCAGTGACCCCACTCTTGTCAAAGTTAACAACACATTTGTATTAGTCTGTTCTCATGCTGCTAATAAAGACATACCCAAGAGTGGGTAATTTCTAAAGGAAAGAAGCTTAATTGACTCACAGTTCCACATGACTGGAGAGGCCTCATAATTGTGGTGGAAGGCAAATGAGGAGCAAAGTCACATCTTCCATGGCAGGAGGCAAAAGAGCATGTGCAATGGAACTCCCATTTATAAAACAATCAGATCTCATAAGACTTATTCACTACCAGGAGAACAGTATGGGGGAAACCACCTCCATGATTCAATTATCTCCACCTGGCCCTGCCCTTGACACATGGGGATTATTACAATTCAAGGTGGGATTTGGGTGAGGACATGGCCAAACCATATCATTGCACTCCTGGCCCTTCCCAAGTCTCATGTCCTCACATTTCAAAATCAATCATGCATTCCCAACAGTGCCCCAAAGTCTTAACTCATTTCAGTATTAACTCAAAAGTCCACGGTCCAGAGTCTCATCTGAGACAAGGCAAGTCTCTTCTGCCCATGAGCCTGTAAGATCAAAAGCAAGTTAGTTACTTCACAGTTACAATGGGGGTACAGGCATTGGGTAAATACACCTTTTCCAAATGGGAGAAATTGGCCAAAACAAAGGGGCTACAGGCCCCATGCAAATCCAAAATCCAGTAGGGCAGTCAAATCTTAAAGCTCCAAAACGATCTCCTTTGACTCCATGTCTCACATCTAGGTCATGCTGATGAAAGAGGTGGGTTCCCATGGTTTTGGGCAGCTCCATTCTTGTGGCTTTGCAGGGTACAGCCCTTTTTCTGGCTGCTTTCATGGGCTGGCATTAAGTGTCTGCACCTTTTCCAGGTGCATGATGCAAGCTGTCAGTGGATCTATCATTTCAGGGTCTGGAGGACAGTGGCCCTCTTCTCAGAGCTCCACTAGGCAGTGCCCCAATGGGGACTTTGGGTGGGGGCTCTGACTCCACATTTCCCTTCCGCACTGCCATAGCAGAGGTTCTCCATGAGGGCTCTGCCCCTGTAGCAAACTTTTGCCTGGACATCCAGGCATTTCCATACATCCACTGAAATCTAGGAGGAAGTCTCCAAACCTCAATTCTTGACTTCTGTGTACTTGTAGGCTCAACTCTATCTGGAAGCCACCAAGTCTTGGGGCTTGTATCCTTTGAAGCAATGGCCTGAGCTCTATGTTGGCCCCTATTAGCCCTGGCTAGAATGCAGGGCACCAAGTCCTGAGACTGCACTAAGCAGTAAGGCCCTGGTTCTGGTCCACAAAACCATTTTTTCCTCCTAGACCTCTGGGCCTGTGATGGCAGGGGCTGCTGAGATTACCTCTGACATGCACTGGAGACATTTCGCTCATTGTACTGGTGATTAACATTTGGCTCCTCATTACTTATGCAAATTCTTGCAGCTGGCTTGAATTTCTCCTGAGAAAATGGGTTTTTCTTTTCTATCACATCATCAGGTTGCAAATTTTCCAAACTTTTATGCTCTGTTTCTCTTTTAAATTTAAGTTCCAATTCCAAACCATATCTTAGTGAATACAAAAAACCAAATGCTTTTAACAGCACCCAAGTCACCTCTTGAGTGCTTTGCTGATTGGAAATTTCTCCCACCAGTTGCCCTAAATCATTTCTCTCAAGATCAAAGTTCCACAAATCTCTAGGGCAGGTGCAAAATGCTACCAGTCTCTTTGCTAAAACATAGCAAAAGTCACCTTTGCTACAGTTCCCAACAAGTTCCTCATCTCCATATGAGACCACCTCAGCCTGGACTTTATTGTCCGTATCACTATCCACACTTTGGTCAAAGCCATTCAACAAGTCTCTAGGAAGTTCCAAACTTTCCCACATCTTTCTGCCTTCTTCTGGGCCCTCCAAACTGTTCCAACTACTACCTGTTACCCAGTTCCAAAGTCGTTTCCACATTTTTAAGTATCTTTCCAGCAGCACCCCACTCCACCAGTACCAATTTACTGTATTAGTCTGTTCTCATGCTGCTAATAAAGACATACCCAAGACTGGGTAATTTGTAAAGGAAAGAGGTTTGACTCACAGTTCCATTTGGCTATGGAGGCCTCACAATTATAGCAGAAGGTGAATGAGGAGCAAAGTTACATCTTACGTGGTGGCAGTCAAGAGAGTTTGTGCAGGGAAACTCCCATTTATAAAACCATCAGATCTCATGAGACTTACTCATTACCATGAGAAGAGTATGGGAGAAACTGCCCTCGTGATTTGATTAGCTGCACCTGGCCTTGCCCTTGACACGTGGGGTTATTACAGTTCAAGATGATTGGGTGGGGACACAGCCAAATCATATCAACATTCAAGTTGCTGAATCCAAAGAATACATCTCAACCTTTATCTTGAACTCTCAGGAGCATTTGGCACAGCTGCCATCCTTCTTGAAACAGTCTCTTTTGGCTTTTGTGACAGCACATTTTCATAGCATTCCTCTTTCTCTGTTGAAGAGCTGAATGCTCACAGGCCTCAGACAGAGGTACATCTAGGATTTGTGGGGCCTGAAGCTTATACACTGTAGGTACATTATTTACATAAGACAATCTAAAATTATAAATGCAAAATTAAGTATGAAAGTAAATATTTAATCAGGGAAAAAATTATAACAGACTTTGAAAAGTTTATACATAGGACAATTTTTAAAAGTTTATATGTAGGACAAAAGTTTAATACAAAGGACATCATGAAATTTAAAAAATAACATACAGTAGGCTGGGTGTGGTGGCTCACATCTGTAATCCCAGCACTCTGGGAGGCTGAGGCTGGCAGATCAAGAGGTCAGGAGATCGAAACCATCCTGGCTAACACGTTGAAACCCCATCTCTACTAAAAATACAAAAACAAAATTAGCCTGGCATGGTGGTGGGCACCTGTAGTTCCAGCTACTTGGGGGCTGAAGAAACAGAACAGTGTGAACCCGGAAGGCGGAGCTTGCCGTGAGCTGAGATCGCGCCACCACGCTTCAGCCTGGGTGACAGAGCGAGACTCTGTCTCAAAACAAAAACAAACAAACAAACAAACAGTAATATTGTTAGCTAACTATCTGACATGACTCTATAACTTTTCCCTTCTACAGTTTTGGCTCCCTAGTTTTTGGTCAACTCTATATGATGATAATTTAGGAATATTTTCTATAGACAGAACAGAAAAATAATTCAGTATTTCTTGTAGTGGAACAGAATTTGTTGAATATTATGTTTACTTTATTGACTTTCCTTTCAACTTTCTAATTTAATGTTGGTAGTGCCACATAACATTTTGGGATAGTAAACTTGTGCAACCTCTATCAAGTTTCTTTCATATTTAAGTTGTAAGGATTTAGGGCATTTCAAGTTTTCTTGTACAGTAATTACAATCACTCTGAAATGTTAGCAATGCTCATTAACTGTTTGTCATCAAATGTTAATCACAAAAGCCCTTGGATAGTTAAGTAAGTTACTGCTTATTGCAGTGGGGTAGCATGAGATTTATGTTATCTTGGTCATATTCAGTATTTTGCACTAAATCAGCAAGAGATTTAGTTTCTTTCCAATGTGCTGATAAAATTTACTCCTGGTCATTAATGGGATGACGAAGCAATCCAAAGTCTATTCTGTACTTCTACTCTGAATTTATCTTTTTCTATGAATGAAGACCTGCTTTGGTAGGTTTTAATATTATTTTTGTTAACATTTTATTTTTCATGTCAGAATAATGTCTGTTGATTTCCTCTCTTATCTTCATTATTTTTGTTTCATAGTCCACTATTATTTTTACCAGAATTTCCCCTTATATCATTTTATAAACATGCTTAAAAATAACAAAAAAAGAAATTCTTTATATCAGTCCAATTAATTCTGGGTTTTTTTCCACTTATTTTACTGACATGTTACAGTTACAAATGTCTCAAAACTGCAGTTAAAATGGTACATTGGAACTTTATTAACATTTCAAATAAACTTTTTTGCTTTTTATTTATGTTCAAGTTTCTCTTTCAGCTCTTCAGAAATACATTTTAGAGTTCTTGAAACATAATTTACTCCTATTACAAGGCTTGAGAGCAACTTTATAATGGGGACATCATCTGGTTACACTTAGATTCTTAAAAAAACAATCATGCTTATAACTGTTGCAACCTATTGAAATGGTCAACAGTTTTAGTGTTGTGGTGGCAGCTTTTTCTCCACTGTAATTAAAGAAACTGTGCAATGCACATATTCTGAATAGCTATTAAAGTTTTTAAACAGCACTTGCAGCCCTTTGTCCTCACTTTTCACAGTTATATTGTCATGCGACCGGACTATCTGTGAACTGTAGCTCAGTGGCAGTTACAATTGCTCAAAACTGGTTTCACTTTGTTGACTATAGAAGCATTTTACATGTCCAATGCCTTCAGATGGTGAAAAAGTTAAAAATTACCATAGAGTTTTTCCTTATTAAAGTAAGGCACAATAATTGCCAACTAGCCTGTGCCTGTCACATCTAATGTAGAATCTAGAAATAAGATGGCAATCAGAGGGATCCTGGAAGCCACTCCTAGGCGGGACAGCTTAGCAGCAACTTACTTAACTATCCAAGGAAGAGACTGAACCACAGAAACATGGCTTACTGTATCCATTAGATATATTCATAACTCTACCTCCACTTAGTTGAGTTCTGGCCTTGGCCGCCACTCCAATACTAACTGATGATGTAAAGATAAATTGCTAAATCTAGCCCTGGTTTGTGGAAGGACCCTTGAGACTCAGTTCCTAGGGAGATTTTTCTTCTCTACCCATTCTCTCTTCTTCCCTCATAAACATGTACAGTCCCCCAATTTCAAACCCCTTCTACATTCCAACAAATTTCAAACTTTTAGCTGTAGATATAGTCAGTTACCAACTTGAGACTTTTACTTGGGTGTCTAATATTCCTCTCAAACTTAGTATTTTCAAAATGGAGTCTTTGATAGCCATCTCCCCAAGCCATCTCTTCACCCCTACTATCATGCCCAAAGTGGCTCTCTCCCCCATCTTCTTCTTCTCAGTATATAGAAACACCATCCACTTAATTGCCAAAAGTCTCCAATGTAGAGATTATCCTTGCTTCCTTCTCTTCCCTCCTTCCCTTTCTGAAGATAACTCCTTTCCCTTACTGAAGATGACATCAACAGCAGCAAGTTGATATTGTCAACTCCAGCCTGCTACCTTAAGCCAGGCTGCTATCATATCTTACTTCTTGGTCTTCCACTCTTGATATTTTCTAATCTTTTCTTTACACAGTAGATATTATTTGGATTATGTCTCTTCTCTGCTTAAGACCCATCACTTGGCTTCCCCTTAATTCAGATAAGAAAGCTTTAATGATTCACTGTAACTTACAAGGTCCTGCTCATCTAACCTTATCTCATTCCACTCTCCAATTTGTTCATGAAACAACGGCATATTGGGGTTTTCACGTTCCTTAAACACACCAGGTCCTTTCCTGCCTCAGGATCTTGTGTTTGCCTTTGGGCTGTAATGACTTTTGCCACTTCTCTTCATCTTATTTTCTAAGTCTCAAGGCAAAGCTCACTCTACAGGGAGGCCTTCCCTTGGCCCAATATCTAAAGTGGCTTTCCCCAGGTACTCTGTTTCATCACCCTTCATGTTTCCTGCATAGCACTCAGTTGTGATTATGTCATTATTCATTTCTTATTTGTTGACTGTTTACCCCACAAGAATGTATGTAACATGAGAGAAGAGTCTTGGACAACATTACTCACCAGCAAATCCTCATGGACTAGTTTGGTGCTCATACCTAGTAGAAGCTAAATAAATACTTATTTTATTGTTAAATGAATGAATATTTGGTCCTTTTTTTTCTTCCCTGTAAAATGAGTAGTGTAATTCTTACCAAATAATAAAAAGGTAAGAATTAGTGAAATCAATATTTCAATTTAAAAAATATATATATAACATATATTTATATATATGATATATATATATATTTTTTTCTGACTAAAGTTGTGCTCTTCTGGCCAGGCACAGTAGCTCATGCCTATAATCCCAGCACTTTGGGAGGCCGAAGAGGGCAGATCACTTGAGGTCAGGAGTTTGAGACAAGCCTGGCCAACATGGTGAAACCCTGTCTCCACTAAAAATACAAAAATTAGCTGGGTGTGGTGGTGCATGCCTGTAATCCCAGATACTTGGGAGGCTGAGGTGGGAGGATCACTTGAACCCAGGAGGGTGGAGGTTGCAGTAAGCCATGATTGTGCCACTGTACTACAGCCTGGGTGACAGAGCAAGACTCTCAAAGGAAAAAAGAAAAAAAGAAAAGTGCCGTTCCGTAAATTTCTCCTTTTCTTTCCCCTCTCTTCCCTCTCCTTTTCTTTCTGCTCTCCCTCCCTCCCACTATGCACTCCTGTGACGACACCTATTATCATGACTCTACAATCTACACCTCTAGTCCTAACTTTCATCCTGAGCACTAGACCTGAGTTTCCAACAAAGCAAAATGGAATGAAAGCTTTCCTTCAGATAAAGCTGTTACTTTTTTTGTATTAATAACATCGACATTTCTCCCAGACACTTGGAGTGTCATTCTCTGTTTTCACCTTCTGAAACAAAGTGGTTAACAAGTCTGTCTTACAAATGTGCTTTGGGTTGGGCTTTTGCTCGTATTCAGAATTTCACTATTCAGGACCTTAAGCCTCATGGCCTTCTAACACTATTTCTTCTGATCAAAGTATTCTTTCAATTACTATCTGGGTTGTCTCTGGGTTATCTCTTTAAATATACTTTTTGTGTGTGTGTGTGATGGATGCTTGCTCTGTCACTCAGGCTGAAGTGTGGCACGATCTTGGCTCACTGCAACCTTTGCTTCCCACATTCAAGTGATTTTTGTGCCTCAGCCTCCCACGTAGCTCGGATTACAGGCGTGTGTCACTGCGCCCAGCTAATTTTTGTGTTTCTAGTAGAGACGGAGTTTCACCATGTTGGCCAGGCTGGTCTCAAACTCCTCACCTCAGGTGATCTGCCCACCTCGGCCTCCCAAA
This sequence comes from Theropithecus gelada, assembly GCF_003255815.1. Classification (NCBI taxonomy): domain Eukaryota; kingdom Metazoa; phylum Chordata; class Mammalia; order Primates; family Cercopithecidae; genus Theropithecus; species Theropithecus gelada. The sequence continues at coordinate 66,062,312 of NC_037685.1, read as the reverse complement.
ATGCTGGAATTACAGGTGTGAGCCACTGCACCTGGCTTAAATATAGATCTTAACACTCTCCTGCTTGGAGATATTTGAAGCTTTCCCTTAGCTTCAGATTATACATCGAACTTCTGAGCAAGGCCCTCAAGGCTCTCCATAATCTGGCCTCCGTTCATCTCTAGTGTTCTTGTCCATGATAACCCATTGCAGCCTGCACTCAGTCACATGGGATACACCTTAAGGTTCCTTACTATTTGAATTAATACATGCTTTATGACAGAGTTATCTTCTTCTGAAATGTGTACCAGCTAAAACCTTAACATTTAAGAAGCCCCACTCAAATACTATCTTCCCCTAAAGCCATTCTGGTTGACTTTCATCTGTTCTTTGTTACTTTGCTACTAACGCTTTTATCACTTTCTTCCTTACAGCCTGGGTTGTTTGTTTGTTTTTCCCTAGTATTTAAAAATGACCGCAGAATACAAGTTCTTAGAAGATTTCAACAATTAAAGAATTCAGAAGTATGTTGAGTAAATAGACATACTTCCTCTTTTTTCCAATCCTCAGTTCCGGTTTTCTCCTAGAGAAAATGAGTGTAACTTCCAGAACTTTCTTCATGCCTTGATAAATGTCTATCTGTTTTCAGAACCCTAGATGGGTGATAATGGACATATGACCTCACAACCTGCGTCTTCACTTGGAAATGTTTTTTGGATATCTTTCTTGCCAGTAGATAGGGATTTGCTTTCTCCTTTCCTACCGCTCCGTTGTAGATGTCACAGACACTACTGATTGTCCTCCAATCATCTTATTTTTTGTCTACAGTAATAGAATCCGAGTCCTAACTGGGCACATGAATGTCAGGAATGAAGGCTACATTTCAGTTTCCTTGTATTCAGGCATGGCCGTATTACCTAGTTATAGCCAATAGAATTAAGAAAATGTCTAGTCATAGCCAATAGGATTAAGGAAAGGTCTAGTGGTCTAGTGGTAGCCAATAGAATTAAGGAAAGGTAGTTCGTGTAACCTTTGGGAAGTCCTTAAAGGGAAGGGCGTATTTTTCTTCTTCTCTTTCTTCCTTTCTGCTGGCATGAATATAGATGTGATGCCTGGAACTGGAGCAGCCACTCAGGTTTATGATAATTTTGGAAAAAGAGGCCATATATGATAGGGGAACGGTGAATAAAAAAAAAAAGCCTGGACCTTTGACTCTCTAGAACACCACTTCAGCCTTGAACTGCCTACTTCCGTATTTTTAAAAATAAATTCTTATGTATTGTAGCACAGGACTTATAAGTCCCCATTTTTCTTGCAGTTTTTAGTTTTTACTATTTTTTTAGAGATGGGGGTCTTGCTATGTTGTCCAGGCTGGAGTGCAGTGACTCTTCACAGGTGTGATCATAGCTCACTGCAGCTTTGAACTCCTGTGCTCAAGCAATTCTTCTGCCTCAGCCTCTCTAGTACTGGCACTATAGGTATGCTCCCCTACACAGGGCTTTTTATTTTTACATAGATAAAAGATAAGCTTTCATCTTGTTTAAGCCACTATTATTTTAGATTTTTTCCTGTTGCAGTTGAACCTAATCTTTAATAAATGGTCACATCTTAAAGATTTTGCTAGTTATTCCATATATTTTTTCTCTCCTAGTCCCTAAAGTCTTAAAGGGTTACCTTTGGTCTTATTCATCTTTGTCTTTCTTTGTCTTTATCTATCATTTAAATCCCACAAATACCTAGCACAGTCTCTGGAACCTGGTCAAAGTTCAATCAGTATTTGTTAACTTGAATTAAACCTGTTTAATGCTGATCATGAGATTTGCAGCCTCTTCACACCATATGAACAGGGGGAAAAAAAACAGTGTGAAATAGTATAATTCCTAAACTGCAACAAATAAGTGGACTCCCTTCCTCTTGAATTTAACCCATAATACTGCCACAACAGCAAAGCTGATATGTTGGTAATTAAAATATTTATCTTAGTGAAGTCTGAAGGGTTTTGCTTAGTTTTCAAATCTCTGTGTAATATAACTACATCTTACTTATCCAAATAAATGTCTCCTATGAATTTCTATGCCTTGACAGCTTCTTGTATAAAATTATACTACAATAGTTCTTGTGTGAAAGTGGAGGGTTGGACCAAAGCAGTGGTTCTTATTCTTTTGTGGGTCAAAGGTAGGAAGACCATATAACTTATCTACTGAACTGGAATACTTTTGAGAGTGACATGGGGCATTATTAATAATCAAGCCAGGACAATGGGCATAAAGATGACTGTCCTCAGCAAACTGTGACATGAGCTATGCTTGTCATAGGCCTCTTTGAGAAATGAATAAAGTCCTAGGCTCTTTCTTCAGAAAATGCATGTGCCCTAAATTTCACATTCAATTTGAAGAGTCCATGACACATGTCAGTCTGTCTATGGGATTTGAAGGAATCCACTTTCCTAGACTAAGAACTCATGGGTCAAATAACCCCAACTTCCATCTCCATGAAAGTTCTGTAATTCCATCAGTTTAGTATGGTGATCAGGAGACTCCATGAGTTATTGGCACAGCAAATTCTGGCAAATTCTCACTCTCTAGCTGCTCCATCCTGGGCTGCAGATCAGCAGTGGGCATGCCTTTCCACTACTACTTGGGCTTTATACTTTAAGGTCTTAAGATGTAGCCTCTCTCCATGGCCACACATGAAAAAGGAAGAGACTAGACAAACCATCACAGTAAACTTACTTCCGTCACACAGCAGCTAAATGCCAAGGTAAGCTGCTGCCAAGAACTCTTTGTCTGTCTAAGGAATGGAGCTGGCTAGGGGCTTTCCATCATGTGCTTTCCAACTCTACCAGTCCTCATTTCCCTACTCCTGGCATCCCCAGACCAGTGGTGCTAACAGACACAGTAACTGTGAATGGTTTCCTGTGCAGGGAAATATGGCGCTCAGTCATATTCAACTTTCAGTGTCCACAACACCGGGAATTTTGAATGCAAATGTCTGTTTTTCAATTGCATACGAAATCATGGACTTGATTTTCCATTTCAAAAGCATAGGTAAGAAATACTGGCAGTTTGAAAAGTATTTAGAAAATGAAAATCAGGATGACAAAGGAAGGAGTAACTTTAAATTCATAAAGATAAAAAAGGAAAGGAGAATATACCTGAATGAAATCCAATAAGTAATGTGGAATAGAGATGGTTATCATTTTAAAAGGTTTGAACCCTCATTTCTATTGCCAAGGCAACCATCACATTATGGAATTGCAAAGCAACAAAGCAAAAGCAAAAATAATTGGAACAACAAAACTCTAAAGGAGGACAATTTGTGTAGAGATGGGAATTTAATAAACAAGAATATGAAAAGCTGCTTTGTTCAAACTAAATTTTTACTTGTAAGCAAAATAAAATGTTTTTGGAAAAATTAATATTCTCTTTTACATTTTTGGAAAAATATCAGAGAAAATATAACATGCTATTCAAACTATGTATTAGATCCTACTGAATTCATATGGCATTTTTTGGGTCCATGCTCTCAAAGATGTGGGTGTTTCATACACATTGATATTTAATATTTATTTAAAAGTCTGTGTGATCAACATTTTATTAAGATACTTCTTTCCTCCAGAAATTTTACTTTTAATTAAAACAAGTGGATAGATTGAACAACTCTTATTTCTTTTTTTTATTATTTGTAAGAGGCACTTTATCAAAGGACTAGGTCCTAAGCATTCAAGATAGATATTGCATGGGTTAATTTCAGAAGGAATATGGTAAACAGCTACCTGGATGTTAAGAAGTAATAGTCATCACCTGATTTTTGCCCAAAGCTAAATAGGAGCTAAGCATGTATACTTACGTAAAGTTTACATCAGGCTATGCAGAAACACGTATCTTTTTTCAAGCTATTTTCTAAAGTTCTTAGATTTTGTTATTCTTTTCTTTCTATCCATCCAACCTTGATCCTCAACTCCAGCAAATACACACACACACACACACACACACACACACACAGAGAGAGAGAGAGAGAGAGAGAGAGAGAGAGTAATATAGGAGGAGGTGATAGAGGCTAAGCTATTATTAACTTGAAAGTCTTTTAGTGTCCCTGGGGCAGTTTGGAAAACAATCATATAGTTTTGTATCATTGGATGAATGTCAGTTGCTGCCCAGTGTTTTAACCCTTATAAGGGCAGCCTCACTGATGCATTTGTCCAAACACATTTTGTATAGCATCCTTACTTTCATGTCCCAAAGTCCTATCATTTGATTGCGTGGAGAAAAACCACAATGTAAAGGCAATCGACTGTTCCGACAATTCATCGTGCCAAATGAGGAGAAGATTGCATTTCCATACCAAAAAGCCAGGCAAGACATGAAGGATTCAGGTGCTCCCCTGAGGATCTGTGACTGGAGTAGGAAAATCCAGCAGAGATGGCAGTCAGCGCCACCCTGAGCCTGCTTTCTGTAGTGTGTATCTGTGCCACAGGAGGACTCCCTTAGTTCCTGACCCAGTTTCTCCCTTAGACTTTGTTCTCAAGGACAGCCTAAAGCCCTGGCAGTCGACTTGTCATGAGAACCGTTGCATTGCTGTAATACACCTGCTGGACCCCATCTTGCTCCACAAAATGGTCAGCATAGAAATGAACAAATCTATTCTCTTTGGAAATGTCCCCAATCGGCTCACTTGCCCTGCTTGCAGCCAACCATGGGCTATCACGTGTATCTGAAAACCAATTAGAAAGGCTGCCCTCTTCCAAAAATTTCACCTTAATAGCATGCTTGCCAATCAGACATGGCCTCACAGGAAGCTCTCTTTTACTTGATAAAGCTTCCTCTCCTTTCTAACACCCTTGAGCCTCTGCTGAAATGATGACAAGGCAGATGCGTTTCCTCGCTGCAAGTCTGTAAATAAGCAACCTTTGTTCATGTTGGCTTGGACTCGTTTTGCCTTTGACAACTTTGATGCTGCTCCTGTCATTCACATCTGTTTTCATTTTAGCTTTGTCTACAGCCTCCCCCATAGAACGGCCCTCCTGTGCCTGACCCCAGGCATACATGCTGCTGCCATACTCTCTTTTAGGGACTGGCTTTTGGATATCAGGCTTGCGACACAACAGTGAATGCAGCCACCATGAGTCAGGGCCAGGATCAGTCTAAGAGGGATGGTGCAGTGGTCAGTTTCACTGGTTCCTTGTTGCTGTTTTCATGACCGTTCTGTCCTATGCAAGAAAAGGGCATCTTTTCCATCTGTGTATCCTCCAGGCCCGGTTTTCTGATCTTCCTGATCCTGCGAGTTTATGCTGTGGGTTTGATTAAATCTTTTCTGCCTACATGAGTTTGAGTGGGGTTGTTTCACTTGCCAAAAATCTCCTGATAGAGACAGTCTCTTTGAAAGGAAAAGGAGTTCGATGTCTAGTTCTCTTGGCCTCACCGGGCAAGCTGCTTCCTGAAAGTGCTGACCTCATTTCTTAAGGGGATACATAAGCATTTATTCATATGATGGGATTTCAAGAGGGTGAAAACAGAGCACTCGAAGGTGGTTGCAGGGCACGGAAAGGGTGTCCAAGGGCTTCAAATACTTCCCTTAAGGCCTGTCCTGCTTACAAGAAATGCAATCAGGGGGAGCAGAATGACGCAGAGAAGTCTGGAAGCTCAGGATTGCATTAAGCGACTTTCCCATATGTGAGTTATTTGTCTATTGGAAATAAATCTATCTGAATGCTGTATTGATCTCCTTGCCTGGCTGGCAAAAATCCCAGTGAGAGGATTTACCACTGAGGATGGCTCTGGGTCAATGCCTTCATAATGATATCCATTTTTAGAGGCTCCTTTGGAGTTTCGAAAATGCTTAGATAGAGTGAGTGGTTTCTGGATTGCTATAGCAGTGAGATATTCTACTTTGGCTTTGGGAATCAGAACTACAGTTAATTAATGCCTTTCCTTCAGGCTGAGAGCAAGAATGTTACAACACCTGAGGCTGCATTCAACTTCAGATTAGCATATATTACACCCAGTGATCACTGAAAATGCTCTAAAGATGTGCAGTGACAATTTCAAACCAAATCCAGTTTACGACTGCTTTGTTATCTGTGAAATACATTCCGAATGCAGAAGGAAAAGGCAGCCAAAGATAAATGACCCTGTTTTATTATTCTGCATTTGTTATCAGTATATCTTAATTACTTTTCCTAAAGTATGTGTTTTTGATATCAATCTGTGAAATATACTTTTTGGGGGCTTGTTTTTAGAGAGGATCTTGATTTTAGGGAAGATGAAGCTGAAGGAAATCATGCTAGAAAGTTTAGTGTTAGTGAAATCACATTGTCTCATACATATATGTATGCATATTCTCTAAATCAGTGCCTTTAGTTCTGGATATAAAATAGCTGAATTGTGTTGTTACTTTTTCAATGAAACCTTAAGGTTAAAAACACTGAAGTGAGAGAGGGAGAAAACAGGAAAAGTCAGGCATTCTTGGGAAATGACAGTGATACTCTTTTTTTTTTTTTTTTTTTTTTTGAGATGGAGTCTCGCTCTGTTGCCCAAGCTGGAGTACAGTGGCGTGATCTCGGCTCACTGCAGCCTCTACCTCCCCAGTTCAAACGATTCTGCGACCTCAGCTTCCCAAGTAGCTGGGATTACAGGAGCCTGCCACTAAGCCTGGCTAAGATAGTAATATTCTTCATCACTGATTTATTCCCATAAAGATTTTTTAGTTGCTTATAAGTGCAACACTATGAGTGAGCAGCATGGAGACTTAAGCATGATTTATTGTTGATGTCACACAAAACCATAAATAGCAAAGATCTTAAAGTAATTTGGAGGACAAAGTCTAAATAGTTGCATTAATCTCTTTATTTCAGACATTCCGCTAGCGTACTATCTGACTTGTAGTTGGCACTCAGCAAATATTTTAATACATAAATAAATGATATAATGATCTTGGAGGATGTGTGACATAGGTCAGCTTTTCACCGGGTTTTGCAGCCTTTTTTTTTTTTTTTTTTAATAAAGTGATTAATTCAGCAAAAGTGATGTGAGGAACTACTTTGTTTCAGGGACCTCAGAAGTGGCATTGAATCAAACAAGAGTTCCTGCCGTCTGGGGCCTCATAAGACAGTGGAGGCTGAGAACTCTTCTGTTTTCTGGTAATCTGGTGCCCCACTGATCAATTTCCACCTGAGATGTTGGAAGGATGGTACTAGCTTTGGGGGACTGGGCCCTGGTTGCATGGATACCAGCTAATCAGGGAGTTGAGGCCTTTGAATTTGAATACCTTCTAAAACAAAGGTACCAAGAAAAAAGGAATACGATGAACGAGAAAAGAAGAAAGTTGCAGTGAACCAAATTAGACTAACCAGAAAGATGAGAAGCTGGTTGACCCTAAATCCTTGATGCGCACTCAGTGACTGCCCTGTGAAGCCAGAGCAGATTACAGTATCTCGAACAGAATGGGCAACCTCTCCTTATAAAGATTTTTCTAATTAATCACGAGGCGTGTTACCAAGAAGGCTTGTTTAGATTTGTTTATTTTAATACACTAATAAAGCCCAAGCAGAACAGAGAGCAAAATCAGGTCTTAACCAACGACAAAAGCAACCAGACACCTGGTATTACTGCTAACGCTAAACAGAACTGTTCTACTGTAACTGTGACCCTCTGAATACTGTCTATCAAGCATAACCTGTTGATTTAAAGCAGAATCCATAACTGTTTACTAAATAAAATTATATAATTATTATTGGCACATCCTTTTATTAATTTTTTTGAGGTGTTTCTCTCATTGAAAGTATATTTTCTTTTTTTTTTTTCTGATTTGTTTTTCTCATTTTTGATCTGTCTTCCATCTGTCGAAGTTTACTAGTTTGAATCTCACACAGGTCGTTGCCCCCACTCTCCAAACCCTTTGCCCCATCCTCCAACCATGCTATTTTTTACTTCTCTAGTTCTTAAAAGATCTATAACCTTCCATCTTGTCTGGGCTTAAAAATGATTTGATGGCCTTTGTGTTTTCTTTTTCTTATGGTAAATTCATTATATCCAATCAGATTTAAAGAGCTCCATGTTGTATATCCAAATTATTTTTGCTCTTTCTCACTTATTTCTATCCGTATTCCAATGATCCTACAGCATTCATTTCCTCTTACCTGTGCTATTCCACTATGCTAACCTGATCTATTACAATATGCTAACCAGTAGTTTCTTTCTTGGTTCCATTTTGCAGATTAAAACCAAATTAATCATTATAAAACAAAAATGTGATCATGTAGCTTCCTGTCCTTCAATTTTCCATGACATTTTATTTCTATCAAAACGAATACAAAGTCCATAGATTGGCACCGAGATTTCCACACTCTGGTCTTATCTCTATTCTTGGATTCTTCTTTTCTTTTTTTTTGTTTCTAGTTTCCTGAAACATACCCGATACTCTGCCAACTGGGTTTCATGTTACTATGGAACTGCACAGTCCATTGCTGTGGCCACTAGCCAGCAGTGATGTAAGAGGAAATATATAAGTGTGCAATGGATAGACTACAAATAAAAATAGAGTTTAGACCCACAATATGCAGCAACTAGCCCAGGAAACCAACAAATCATCTATAGTAACCAGCCCGGGAGGCCAGCCTACTATCTGTAAGTCAGATTTGTAGGAAGTCAGACTGATATCTCTAGCAACAATCCAGGAAGCCAAACAATAATGCCTGTAACAATCAGCCCCAGACAGCCAGGACTTGATTCACAACTGATAGCTTCTATAACGTTTGTTCCGAGTTCCAACTTAAGACCAACCAGGAAAAGCCAAAAATGTACCCCTAACCAATAACATAAGATGCTGTGTTCTAGTTAGCCTGCCTGCAGCTTCCCCACTCCAACAGCCTCTGCATAGGGCACGCCTGAAGCCTTCCCTTTCTTCTACTCTAAAGCTCTCCCACTCCTCTGCCTGCATTTGAGTCTCTGCCAAAACACAGATGATGCTGCCTGACTCCTTGCTGCAGCAAGCTCTAAGTAAATAGCCTTAGTCTGTTGTCTGTTTTCATTTGGTGGGTCTTCATCTATTTCCATATTTTATTAAAATTACATAAAACTGAAAGTTAAGGTCTTTAGTTACACTAGCAAATTTCAAGAGCTCAATAGCCTCAGGTAGCTAGTGGCTACCATATCAGACAGCATAGATATGGAACATTTCTATTATCCCAGAACATTTCACTGGGCAACTCTACACATGTCTAGGGTTTCCTCACTGTATGTTACTCCTCCTACTTAAATTGCCTTCCTCTCACATTTTCACCTGTCAAATTTTTACTCAGCCCTCATGGACTAGATTTAACACATCCTTCAAGAAGCCTTCACTGACTCCTCTATTTAGACGACATTTCTAATTACTTACATTACACTTTTTTCTAGCTCCATGGTCTCGTCCATCCTGCTGTATCGTAGACTCCTGCCTCTGCAACAGGACTTAGTTACATTTTACCCCACAGAATCTTGTGCTTAGGACACAGTAGGCCCTTAATAGCTTTTTTTTTTTTTAAACTTGCATGTGGTTTGTGGGAAAATAAGGGTCATATTGACTTACTTTAAGTTGTCATGGAATGATAGACCGAATTGCATCTTCTGTTTTCCATTTGGGCACATGGCTTTGTTCTTTCCTCCCTGTTTTTGCATCTGTTATCCTTTAGACCACCACATTTGCCACTAGGAGTATGTTTATAAAGTTAGCTGGGGAGTAGTTCAGAGTCTCCTTTGCTGTTTCTTAAAAGTCATGTGTGCCTTCAAAGCCTTTCCATGGGGCGACTGCTGGGAAGGAGGCTACAGGTCTAGGATTCTCAAGATACTTTGGAGGTGGATGGCTTTTTAATATATCTTCAAATACCAGACAGAGCCATAACTCGGTGAATTCTTCATGTTTTCCCCTTGCCTAGAATGTGACCTAGAGCTTCTCCACCCTTATATCATCTCTGTGCCTGGTACACTTTCTGCAAAAATCAGGTCAAACATCACATTGTCTGTGAAGCCTTCCTCTGTCTCACCAAGTGGAGTCACTCCATTTGGCTGTTTATCAGTATCTGCTTGCACATCTCTTTATTCTCACATTATGGTGGGTAAACTTAAACGCTAGTTTTCAAAGTAATGCTACTAGGAAGAATACATGCTGCCAGCAGAAGGAAATTTGCCCACTTCCTTTTCGATGGTTGTTGCTGCTATTATTTTTAGATACTTTAGAATAAAAGGCACTACAGCTCAGAGAGTGAACTCTACTGTTTCTCCCTGCTGCCACTGACCTAAATCCAAGGGTCAGGAGCACATCATTCCCTCGAGTGGAGGTAGCAAACCATTTCCTTATTGCACACCAGTAGATTATTTGTCTGAGGGAAAGCAATTGCTATTCAGTGGGTTCCTGAGGTTGGGAAATTTGCAAGAAACAGAAATTGACCTGAGTGTTGGAACTTAATTTTTTGCCAGAGGGCATGGGGTATCCTGGAATAGGGGGTGAGACTGTGATGCTAGGTCACTAGTTGGGATGAGACATAGAGGAGGGGAACAGTAGGAAGAAATGGAGCCAGAGAAGAACATGAACCATCCATGTGGGACACTTATGGAAGGACTAGACAGAGGGGCTTCTTTCTTTTGAGAATTCAAGAGAGTGAGATGCCTTGTGGAACAGTAATTTATTCTATCACCATTAGCCTCATATTTTGCCAGGTTATGTAGAAATTTCTTGAACCCTTCAACAAAGAACTACCTAAATCTTTATTATTGTTCAGTGGTATTTAAGCAAGAAAGCATTTGTAGTGGGGTAGGTGTGTCCTGCTTGTATACTCATCAGACATTGGCTTACATTCTCACCTTGGGCTACTGAGTACCAGGATAGAGACACCCAGCTGGAGAAATAGTGCGAATATGCTCTTTTATGTTGTGTCCTCAGAGAATGTAGGCAAAAGAGGAAGAGCTGCCCCTTACACAAATTAGCATAGAGTTACAATAATAATTCATTCATTTATTCAATAACATTTGGAATAAACTTTGGAAAAATGATTGGCTTGGCCTAGGTGGTGAGTGACTTGAAGGCTGACACTGTGTCCTCTCTCTTTCTCTGTATCCCAGATGCAACCACAGTGCCTGACTCATGGTGGATGTTTTTTAAAAAATTACAGAATGAATTACTGGGCTTGTTGATTTCTGAGACTCAATCATTGGGCTAGAAGTAAATGCACTAGCCATTCTGTTGAAAGATAATATAGGAATTTATTTTCCAACTCATATGCCTCTTTTTCAGTTTAGACAAAGGCTGGAGGAAGAGATACAGATGTAACTTGAAAAGCTATGGCCAGAATCCTCTTGAGAAGACAAATGATAGAATTATAGCATCTCAGAGCTGAGAGAACCTCAGAACCCACTGATTCCCTTTCTTTTATTTTGTGGATGAATATACCAAGATTCAAATAGTTTCCACATGACTTTTAATATGTGAATATTCTTTCAGAGTCTTGCCAACTGCTAGGTTAATTTAAAGGTTTAGGCTTCGTAGTTCAGATTGCCGTTTCATCTTAGAGTTCATGAACCCTTTCCACTCAGATATAGGTCTGGGTGTGGTGCTCATTGTTTTTCCTCCTTTTATCCTGCTCTTTCAGCCTACTTACCTAGAACTCAGCTCACTCCCACCCTCCACCTCCTCCTCTCCTGCTGACTCTGAAAGAAACATACATTCAGCTTGGGCACTCCCTCTAATCTCTCCATTCACCTTTACCATCACCCTGGCATCTGGCTCCAAGCTTCCCCCAACATATAGAGGACTTTGAAGAAGACACCGTCATTTAATTATGAAAACATGTAGGCTTTTCTTTTTGCATATCTGAACATTTTATAATAATAGGATTAATTAGAGAAGTTTTTGAAAACCGTAACTGCATTTTTAAAAATTTCTTTTGCATTTTACCAGACTAATGTAGAATTGTCATGGGTTACTCAAGGCACAAGTATGAGAAGCTGATTTGTATTAGTTTTTGGAGTAGGGATATGTAGGAGTTGATCATACCTTGAGCTGCTCAGATGTTGCTACAGTTTCTCCTGTGGTTCTTCTGGGGTCTAAGTGTCAGCACTATGACTCTTCCTGTTACATTTGGGGTTCTGTGGTTGCTCTGAGCAGCCAGGTCATGCTTGGCATTCCTTCTCAGGAAGCCATCCCAGCCAGAGCCCCAGGAGAAAAGGCAGACCCTGGATCCCGGCCCCCAGTTATCTTATGTCCTGGCTTCAAAGACTGAGCTCTAATTTCTTATTTAAGCTGCAGAAGAACTGTAACTGCCCAATGGGTTCTCCTTGCCGTCTTCCCAGATAATGCCAATTTATCAAGACACGAGAATTGCAATAGAGAAAGAGTTTAACTCATGCAGAACTAGCCGAGTGGAAGATTAGAGTTTTATTATTTAAATTAGTCTCTCCAAAAATTTGGAAAGCTAGGGTTTTTCCAGGATAGTTTCGCAGGCAGGGGAATGGGTGCTGCCCATTTGTTGGGGATGCCATTATGGGGAGGTGGAAAATGCTCCTCATGTGCTGAGTCCACTTCTGGGTCGGGGCCACAAGACCAGTTGAGTCAAGTGTCAGGGGTTTAGGTGGGGCCACCTGTTTGGCAGAAATGCAAAAACCTGAAAAGACATCTCAAAATGTTAATCTTGGGTTCTACAATAGTAATGTTATCTGCAGGAGTAATTGGAGAAGTTGCAAATCTTGTGTCCTTCAGAATAATGGCTGGTAATCGTTTACACCTACATTTTAGCAGAATCCAGGCTCCTCTCATCCTTCTAACCTTGGTGCCTTTTATTCATTTTACAAGGGCAGTTTGCTTCATGGAAGGACCATTCTTATTTAAACTATAACCTTATTTTCTCCTAAAGTTAATGTGGCCCAAGCCCAGGAATGACCAAGGGCAGTGTGGAGGTTAAAGGCAACATGCGGGTTGGTTAGATCAGATTTCTTTCACTGTCATAATTTTCTCACTGTTATAATTTTCAATGGCAGTTTCAGAGCCAACTAATAATGTGTTTAACACATTAGGGTTTGTTTTGTTCTTATAATAAGAATCCTGGAAGTGAGTGGTAGCAGGGTTCATTCGATGGCTTGGTGATATTGGAAGAAAACTTTTCCTTTACTAACTTAGTTCTGAGGAGTCAGGCCCTGAGAATTAATAAATAGATTAACAGAAGAAAAGTTGATCACACATTGAGGAGTACTAAAATACACTACCCCAAAATATACCTTTTTGGCACATGGATTATTTTGAGCTGAGGGCCACTGAGAACCAGCAGACATAGACTCCATGGCATCTGTATCCTACCAGGCAGAAAGCCGAGCCAAACTTTCAGGATGCAAAATGAAGAAAACAGGAAAGCAATACTCTTCCTGGTGTCAACCAAAAGAGTCAAACACTGTAAAATAATTGAATATATTTATTTTGAGCTAATGGTGAGTGACCACAGCCTGTGACACAGCCCCAGGGGATCCTGAGAACATGTGCCCAAGATGATCCAGCTATAGCTTTGTTTTATACATTTTAGAGAGACATAAGACATCAATCCTATTAACAATACATGTAAAATGTACATTGCCTTGGTCTGGGAAGGGCAGGGGAGGACTTCCAGGTCATAGGTGGATTCAAAGATTTTCTTTTTTGTTGTTTTGTTTTTTTGGTTTGGTTTTGTTTTGAGACAGGGTCTTGCACTGTTGCCCAGGCTGGAATGCAGTGGCACAATCTTGGCTCACTGCAAGCTCTGCCTCCCAGGTTCACACCATTCTCCTGCCTCAGCCTCTGGGGTAGCTGGGACTACAGGTGCCCACCACCATGTCTGGCTAATTTTTTGTGTTTTTAGTAGAGATGGGGTTTCACCATGTTAGCCAGGATGGTCTTGATCTCCTGACCTTGTGATCTGCTGCCTCAGCCTCCCAAAGTGCTGGGATTACAGGTGTGAGCCACCGCGCCCAGCCGATTCAAAGATTTTCTAATTGACGATTGGTTGAAAGAGTTTATCTAAAGACCTGGAATCAATAGAGGGAGTATCTAGGTTAAGATAAGGGGTTGTGAAGACCAAAGTTCTTATTATGTAGATTAAGTTTCCAGGTAATAGGCTTCAGAGAGAGTAGATTGTGAATGTTTTCTTATCAGATTAAAGAGTCTGTTCTGTCAGTCTTAATGTCTCTGCTTTAATGTTAATGCTGGTCAGCTGTGCCTGAATTCCAACGGTTGGAAGGTATAATGAGGGATGTCTGACCACCCCTTCCCATCACAGCCTGAGCTGGTGTTTCAGGTTTACTTTAGAATGCCCTTAGTCAAGAGAAGGAGTCCATTCAGTTGGCTGTGGGGCTTAGAATTGTATTTTTGGTTTACGTTTGGAGGGAAAGGATAAATAACCAATGAATTCTCAGAACCAAATTAATGACAGTCACAATCCAAAGAAGGAATTCTTACATGTGTTTTTCTCCTGTTACTATAAGTTTGGAAAGGAAAATACAAACTTTTACCCCTTCATTTGATTGGTCCCTGCAGACAGAATCCTCAAACCCATTTTTCTTTAGCAAGGGGGTTACGAAAGCCAAGGTTCTGAATGCCCCTTTGAGTTACTGATCCTTGAGTACTCCAATGTGTTACATGCACCACACACACATTAATAAACTTGTTTGTTTTTCTGCTGTTAATCTGTCTTTGGGCAGTCTAATTTACAGGGCCCCAGGCGGAGAACCTAAGGCGAATGAGGGAAGACGTATTTCCCTCTCTCAGACAAGCAAGCAGAAGCTCTCTCTGAGTCCTCTCCAAACAGCCAGGAAGGGTTTGTATTTACAGATCAGCATAATAAAGGAGTGGTTAGGGCTTTAGTGGAGATATATGGGAGGCTGTGATAAGGCTTTATATGATTTCTCATCCTGGTACTAATAGTCATTCTCCTTTCTGTTTGGAAGCTCCCTGGAAGGGGAATTATTGTGGCTCAATTGTCACATCTAGGTGCTGAGGGTTAGCCTTCTTTCTTCTAATTGGTGGCTGAATTCTCAGAAAGCTCTGCTAAAACAAGGGAAGTTTAGAGATGCCCTTTTCTCCCTCAGCTGCTGTGTGTTTAGATGTTCTCAGTTTAAAGTAATCTTTACGCCATTCTGGTCGTTGGTCTCTTCAGCATCTCATGTCATGTTTGCAGGAAGGTGGTGGGAGCTGCTGAGCTTTTGGAGCAGGTAGTAGCGGGGGTGATAGGGTTTGGCTCTGTGTCCCCACCGAACTCTCACCTTGAATTGCAATCCCCATAATCCCCACATGTCAAGGGCGGGACTAGGTAGAGGTAATTGAATCATGGGGGTGGTTTCCCTCATGCTATTCTGGTGATAATGAGTGAGTTATCATGAAATCTGATGGTTTTATAAGTGTCTGGCATCTCCCCTGCTTGCACTCACTCCATCCTGCTGCTCTGTGGAGAAGGTGCCTGCTTCTATTTTGGCTTCCGCCATGATTGTAAGTTTCCTGAGGCCTCCCCAGCCATGCGGAACTGTGAGTCAATTAAATTTCTTTGCTTTATAAATTACCCAGTCTTAGGTACTTCTTCATGGCAGCATGAAAAAGAACTAATTCAGGTGGTTTCCTTTTCCTTGTGGCTCTCTCTTTTGGTGGGGGAAATCCCTCCCTGAAGGCAGGCATCAGAACAACCTGGAGAGCTTTATAATGCCATAGAGTCTCAGGGACTTGTTCTGGAGATCAGAATGGGTCTGGGATATCACCGTGTTGGGAAACATGCAGGGAGGGGTCTGGTATCTCAATTATAAAAGCATCAGTTAGGTCTGGGATATACTCCAGGAGGGAGGAAGCAAGCACCGTGTCTTTGAGCAATCTTTGCACACAGCTCCTGGGTATCATTTGCATGGTGTCACCTCTCAGAGTATTTAAACATTATGGAGTTTGTTTACTCAGATTGCAAATTCAATCTGTAGTCCCAGTGCTTAGCCAGTTTTACCAAAGTTTATGGGTACCTGCTTGTGTGTACTTGTGTCTGGATGTAAGTAAGCTGTTATTTAGCTTGTTGGTCCTCATAGTTAAAAATAAGGTTTTAAAATCATTCTATCACCAACAGGGCCATTACATGAGTAAGATGATAATTTCAGAAGCAAAGGACACTTTGTCAGAGGTGTGTGAACCAGAGCAACTCCATGTTAAAGAGGAGCTGGGTAAAATGGGGCTGAAACCTACTGGGCTGCATTCCCAGATGGTTAAGGCATTCTAAGTCACAGGATGAGATCGGAGGTCATCACAAAGTACAGGTCATAAGGACCTTGGCTGATAAAACAGGTTGCAGTAAAGGAGCTGGCCAAAACCTACCAAAACCAAGATGGTTACAGGAGTGACCTCTGGTCACCTTCATTGCTATACTCCCACCAGAGCCATGAAAGTTTACAAATGCCATGGCAACGTCAGGAAGTTACCCTGTATGGTCTAAAAAGGGGAGGCATGAATAATCCACCCCTTGTTTAGCATATCATCAAGAAATATCCATAAAAATGGGCAATCAGCAGTTCTTGGGGCTGCTCTGTCAACCATGTAGCCATTCTTTCATTCCTTTACTTTCTTAATAAACTTCCTTTCACTTTGCACTGCTGACTCGCCCTGAATTCTTTCTTGTGTGAGATCCAGGAACCCTCTCTTGGCGTCTGGATCCAGACCCCTTTCCTGGTCCCTACAGACAGAAGCCTCAAATCCCTTCTCCTTTAGCGAGAGGGTTAAGGTGACTTAGCATTCAGTTTCAGGTGACGTTTTAGTATGATTAATAGGGGCTCTTTGGGCAAATGTGCGTTTTGTGGATTTTGAGAGGAAAAGACAGGTGATGGGAAGGTGCCAGCACACGCAGACACTGAGGATATTGAGCAGAAATGTGATGCTGACGTAGAGCGACTCTGGCCTGAGAGACAGAATTTGATTCTAGGACCACGGAGTAGCTGCACAGTTCTGCAGGCCCTAGCCATGTCACCAAGATCGCCTCTGCCTGAGTCTCAGTTTTCTCCTCTACAAAATGATCATCACACTTTTTACTTTCCATAAGATAATGGGTGCAAATATGTTGAATAAACTGTGAAAAGCAATTCTTTGTGATTCCCAAATACACAGATGAACAGAAAAGGGGTCAGGTGAATCAGATGGAGGTGTCAGCCTCGTAATGGGGGACTGCTTTTCTGTCTGTCTTTCAAACAATAGACATGATTCTACTCATGCCCTCATGGGCTCAGCCTACAGTGCAGGGAAACTGGGCCCTCGCTAGGAGGTAAGTTCTCATTATATTCCATGCTTTGCTTGGAGCCAGGACATTGTTGTATATTATTTCATGCACCAATCTGTTACAGGTAACCTTTCCTTGCAAAATGTGTATGTGAAGTGAGATAAACTTTTCTAAATATTTCCAGGGAGGGAAATCATTCAGACTATTTA
The DNA here is from genome assembly GCF_003255815.1 of Theropithecus gelada. Taxonomy (NCBI): domain Eukaryota; kingdom Metazoa; phylum Chordata; class Mammalia; order Primates; family Cercopithecidae; genus Theropithecus; species Theropithecus gelada. The sequence goes on along the minus strand of NC_037685.1, from coordinate 66,044,897 downwards.
CTCCTTATGTTTGGTATAACTTACAAAGGAACTGAGTGATAGAAATGTAAAATTAGTCTGTTCTTTGGATAGTAGAAATCTATAAGAAACACAGAGCAGTCTATTCAAGTCCGCCTTTGGGGAATCATAGATCAAGATGCAGTGGTCAAATGTGAATTGCTTCATCTGAAAATGACACAACCATTTTAGTATGATATGGGCTGGCAGCTGTGTCTTATAAGCCTGGGTTTAAGAATATTTACAACCCAGTGGCTCTAGAGTCTTGAGGGATTTTACCTCCTTTCTACTCCACAGTTGTTGGTTTTTCTGACATTGATTTCTGTAGCTGCATTCAACTTTACCCAGCAGAGATGGAACATAGTTTCACAAATTTTAGTTGGAAGATGCATTTCTAGATTTTATTTTGTTTGTATTATTATGAGGAGCTTCTGACAAGTCTCAACCCAGTGAAACAGCTAATTTCTCTGCGATCTATTGAGTACATTGATATCAGGAGAAGCGAGAGGGATTTTAAAAATGTCTTTGGTTTGTTTGCTTACATTTCCAATCCTTACCTGGACTGAAAGTGTTGGGGAGGACCTGAAAATCCACAGCTCAGTGGAGAAAGTGGAGAGGCAGACAGCATTGCTTTGCAGAGACACCTCCCTGTTTCCTGACTTCTGATATTTACAAATCCTTATGTTTAAACAATCTCAAGGGACAACTTTTCAGGTAGTGTGTCTCTAATTGTTCTAACTGTAGGTGGAAGCGAGTGAAGCCTGCTAACTTCGTTTTGTATTTCACCCTGTAAGTACATTTACTTTCAAATCACTGTGTGTGTTTACGATTCTAAAATTAATCATATGTTGAAACCTCTTCTAATTCCTTAGCTGCTTTTGGCTGTAAAACATGCTGATATTTGGAATAGATGATTTTCCAGCACGTATTTACCTCCCACTTTGGAATCCTAAGTACATCAGGGAGGCTCTCTGAGTAAAAACATTATGAATGGAGCCCCCTCTCAATAATTTTTTGGAATATGGAAGCTGAAAGATGTCTAACTGTCAGGAGTAAGGCGAGGAGCCTCATGCTTTATGTACTTTGGTGTCTGCGTAAGTGATGTTAAATCGGAGAGCACAGCCTTCAAAGCCATCTCACGCTTCTGCTACAGAGGCAATGGTGCTCACTAGAATGTCTGGGCTTGCACGGAGGCCAATCAGCCTCACCCTTCCAGGTCTCCTAATTACAGGTGGAAGAGAGGAAAGCAAATCTAATAAGGGATTCCTTTCCTGGGCAGTTATTTTTGAATCACATTTAGGTGACAGTGATTATATTCAAGTGTGTCCATTATGTTTAAAGGTGACCTTAGGGATGGTGAGAGTTTTAGTTCCTTCCCAGAGTAGGGCTGGCCTCTGGCTGTTGCAGTCAAACTTTTACACCTCACTCCCTTGTGATCAGCAAAATGCCAAGGGACAAAGCGACATTCACAGGCCCTGAGAATGAATCTAATCCACGACCTTCGCCTCATTAGCAGCCTGACCTAACCAATCAGAGAAAAGCCTGCCTTTGATTCTGGTAGCACAGGCTGTGACAGCGACCGAGATGGGCTCCTTGGTGTGGCTCTAAGATGCATCCCTGGTTCCCTTTGAACTGCTTCGTCAATGCAGACATACCAATTTAGGTTGTCTTTCTGACTCTCGGTAGCTCTTTCTGTCTGTAATTAAAATGGCAAAATGTTTGTTATCCACTGACATAAAGTAAACACCAGCAACTTTACAATCTTTATTTGCTTTTTCTCAAGAATATGCCCACAGATTCCGTGTTCACAGATGTGCACTGAAATCTAATATCTAGATGTTTAGAATTGTTTAATTTAAAAAATTTAACTATTTGTTTAAAATAATTTCAGATAGACAACAAAGTAATAGAATAGTACAAAGAATTCCAATATACCTTTCACCCAGCCTCCCAAACGTTAACATGATACATAATATTTATATAATGATAAAAACCAAGAAATTAACATGATGTGATACTATTAACTAATCTATAGACCTTATTACAAAATTTCTGAAGGATCACACATTTCATTTAGTTGCCCCAACCTCTTAGTCTCTCCCATTCTGGGACAATTTCTCAGTCTTTCTTGAACTTTTATGACCCTTGTAAAAAATAAGAGTTAGTTATTTTGTAAACTTTCCCTCTGCTTGGGTTTGTCTGTGTTTTCCTCATGATCAAATTGATTATGCGTTTTCAGCAAGAATATGACAATAGTGATACTGTGCCCTACTCGGTGCATCTTTGTTTTGTTTTGTTTTGTTTTTTGAGATGGAGTCTCACTTTGTTGCCCAGACTGGAGTGCTGTGGCGCGATCTCGGCTCACTGTAACCTCAACCTCCCAGATCCAAGTGATTCTTCTGCCTCAGCCTCCTGAGTAGCTGGAACTACAGGCACGTGCCACCACGCCCCGTTAACTTTTGTATTTTTACTAGAGACAGGGTTTCACTCTATTGGCCAGGCTGGTTTTGAACTCCTGACTTCAAGCCTCCCAACTCGGTGCATCTTATCAGGGAGTATGTCGTGTTGATACATGTACCTGCTAGTGACGTGAGCTTTGCTCACTTTGCTAAGGTGGTGTCTGCCACTGTGAAGGTACTATTTTCCCCTTTGCTGTAAATAAGTTGTGGAGAGATCCTTCAAGACTGAATAAACATACTGTTTCTTATCATGCTCATTATCATACTCAAATCTTCAGATTTTTGCAGTTGAAAAATATTAATGGGATCACTGCCTATTATTTTCAAGACATGCTACAAAAATTAGAATGTCAGGGTGAGAATAAAGCATTTTAAGGTGTAAATCCCACTTTGTTATTGTTATGACTGGTCTTTATTTCACTGGTATCAAATTGTAGTTTGTGATCTTTGGCACTTTCTTATGCTCTTTTCTTGGGTGAAAAAATTAAATACGTAGTACATGAACAAAGATGTTGTTTCAAAAATTTACTGAATAACGTTCACATATTCTATATGTCTGGATGCAGTCCTCTGCCTCCCTCCTTTCCCTTCTCCCTTCTTTTATAAACTCACTGAGGCCTCCAGTATGCCAGTCCCAGGTATAAAAAGGTGAGAAAACATAGTCTGACCTCCAGGAGTGCCATGCTACAGGCACCAGGATAGCACATACTTAGAATGGGTGCTGGAGTATTGGTAAACTGGGTTAGGCCTAAGACCCTTTTATCCTGAAAGCACAAAGTGAAAATCGAGGCACAGTTTTACAAAGGATCAAGGTGAAATCAGGATGAGGGTTGGAATCTGAGAAAAGTAGTGCTGTCTATAGGGTACATAGCAAAGCCTTCTATCTTGCCTTTGTGGCTTTTGCTGCTGTATGGTTTCCCCTAAGGGCTAATAGCCATTGGATTCTACAAAAAAGAAAGAAAGAAAAAAAAAAACCAAATTAACTGAGCATGAATATGATCGAGTGGGTGTCCCTCCCTCAGAGATAGTGAGAAGTCTACAGCACGGCTGGTTGCTGGGAACCAGAGCAGAGAGAAAGGAGCCAGAAGATGACCCTCTTTGAAGTCTTTAGACCATGATTAGAGACTGGCTCTTCTCTGCTTAGTCCTCAGTCCTTTGGGAAATGGCAGCCCTGAACATAGTTTATACCATTAGAAAGGTTAGTGGAAGGGTCTCAGGACCTATAAACCCTGTTGCATTATTAAAGCATGCCAAGTTTTAACCAGTAAATGATGTGTCTTTTCACTGTAATTTAAATAATTTCTCCAAATATCTGGTTTCCCAGAATTTTAAAAATAGATTTGAGGCATCTCTTCATGATTTTTCAGTACATCATGTTATTTTGATTTTTTTTTTTACTGTGATAAAACATATAAATGTGTCATTTTTACAAAAACTGAAGAGGTCAATTCATCCTATAAAGTGATTAATCATAAGAGTGATAAAATTATGCCTTCACCAGGTAGATGTGCAGCAACGTCTCTAACAGGGAACTCTTCATGAAGAAAAACTTGTAGAGGCAGGAAAACATAATCCAGAATATCTGTAAAAAATTAAATAGGATAGTAATTATTTGTTTTAAAAATGGAGATTCTATTTCATTTCCTGAATTTCTTCTGACTGCATAAGAACATAGAAAAATAAACACACCATTCATTTCATTCTACTGAGCTATATACCTGTCAAGTCATTTAGCAGAGTAACAATGCATATTGTTGACCATTTCAGTTTCCTCTGCCCTTTTATTCTAATTTGGGTACCTCCTTCCTCTGTTTTTATTAGAAGACTAAATAGACCTGGATTGGAGATTGAAAAGAGTCATGACGGCCAGTTGAATGACTTCATGGCCAAGGCTTCAGAAGAAAGCTCTGACTTCCTGGGAATCCCATTTCCCCCAGTCCCCTGAATCTCCTTTGAAAAGCAGTTTTTGCTTCATAAGCCATTTCTGAGCACCCCACTTGCTGCCATGGGGGTTAACAGTTGCTAGGTGAGGAGAAGGAGCCATTTTTTCCTAGTGTTCTTACTATGCTGTGTACGTCGTCTCCGATGTGAAGGGTAGCAAACATGGTAGCTAGTCATCATTGTGAATCTAGCTCTTTCCAAGTCTCTGGGTAGATCAACATATTGTTAGTTACTAGAAATCTGATAGCCCTCCTAAGGGTTTATTAATTATTTGTAAATATTATTAAGGCTTCCCTAAATGAACAAAAGGCTCTTTAAAACATGTTTAAATTTAATACAAACCAATCTTTATAGAAATGTTTGATGTAATTCAAATCCACTAATACAATGACATGCCATTTCTAAATAAGATACCCATATCAGCTGACGTCTACCTCATTCTCCTCATCTTATCCCTTCCCATCTTCTTCTGCTTTTAATATCCTCTTTAAATATTATTTAAAAAGTATGACTAATTGGGTTGACTAAAAATGTTGCATCTCCCCACCTTGTTTCCTTCAGAAATGTTTGGCTGCACCTTCTCCATTTAATCTGAGCCTATTACCAAAATAATTTATCAGTTACCAAGTGGGATTATACAAGGTAAGCAGCAAAAGTAGGAAAAAAGGCCAGGCACAGTGGCTTACACCTATAATTCCAGCACTTTGGGAGGCCGAGGTGGGCAGATCACAAGGTCAAGAGTTCAAGACCAGCCTGACCATTATGGTGAAACCCCATCTCTACTAAAAATACAAAAAAAAAAAAAAAAAAAAAAAAAAGCCAAGCCTGGTGGTGCATGCCTGTAATCCCAGCTACTCAGGAGGTTGAGGCAAGAGAATTGCTTGAACCCAGGAGGTGGAGGTTGCAGTGAGCTGAGATCACGCCACCACACTCCAGCTTCGGTAACAGAGCGAGACTCTGTCTCAAAAAAAAAAGAAAGAAAAAAGAAAAAAGAAAAAACTAGGAAAAAATGGCCCAGATAGAAATGGGAATGTGCTCACCAAATCATAAACAACTGTACACCCCCCTTACAACTTCAGTCCATGCTCTTGAGTGAAGAGGGGTGAGGGAGCAGGGGGACAGTATAGTTTTGGTGGCAGAAATGAGCTGTCTTCAGGCACACTGAGAACACAGTTTTCAGAGCCCTTGGGTGTTATCACAGGGGCTTCCTATGGTGCCCGAAGTGACTGCAAGCAGAGGCTGAGTCTCAGGTGGGCAACAGGGTGCTGTCCTAAATAGCCCCAGAGGAGAGCTGTGGTGGTGGAAACTCTCGCCAGGATTGCTGTGACCCAGCCCTCCTGCGGGGTTGCCCTTTGTAGCCTGCATCCTCCTGCTGGCATCAGCTGCATCTACATTGTTTAAACACACTCCAGTTCTTTCCGTGTTCCCGAACTGCACTGAGTGATATTGTTGCTGGAAAAGCGTCTCCATCCAGACCCCAGGAGAGGGTTCTTGGATCTTGCACAAGAAAGAATTTGGGGGCCGGGCACAGTGGCTCAGGCCTGTAATCCCAGCACTTTGGGAGACCAAGGCAGGTGGATCGCCTGAGGTCAGGAGTTTGAGACCAGCCTGCCCAACACGGTGAAACCCCATCTCTACTAAAAATACAAAAAATTAGCCGGGAGTGGTGGCGGGCGGCTGTAATCCCAGCTACTTGGGAGACTGAGGCAGGAGAATCGCTGGAACCCGGCAGGCAGAGGTTGCAGTGAGCCAAGATCGCGCCATTGCACTCGAGCCTGGCTGACAAGAGCAAAATTCAGTCTAAAAAAAAAGAAAAAAAGAATTTTGGGTGAGTCCACAGAGGAAAGTGAAAGCAAGTTGATTAAGAAAGTAAAGGAATAAAGAATGGCTACTCCATAGGCAGGGCAGCAGCATGGGCTGCTGGTTGCCCATTTTTATGGTTATTGCTTGATTATATGCTAAACAATGGGTGGATTACTCATGCCTTTCCTTTTTAGACCATATAGGGTAACTTCCTGACATTGCCATAGCATGTGCAACCTGTCACGGCACTGGTGGGAGTGTAGCATTGAGGACGACCAGAGGTCACGCGCATCGCCACTTGGTTTGGGTGGGTTTTATCTGGCTTCTTTATTACAACCTGTTTTATCAGCAAGGTCTTCATGATCTGTATCTTGTGCTGACCTCCTGTCTCTTCCTGTGACTGAGAATGCCTTAACCTCTTGGGAATGCAAGCCAGTAGGTCTCAGCCTCATTTTACCCAGCTCCTATTCAAGATGGAGTTGCTCTGGTTTAAATGCCTCTGAAGTGTTCATTTGGAGAAATTTACTTACCAGCTAGATACAGTGAAGGTTTCCAATGTAACATAGAGATGGGAGTGAATGGGAAGCCCATAAAGAGGAGGCAAATGCTTTTAAAGTATCCTTGGCAGGTAAATTGATGCGCAAAGAAAGAGTGAAACAGTGAACTACTGTAAAGTGTCATCCCATGGAAAGCCTTATTAGTGTAGAACTATTCTGATATTTTTCCATAACTGTGCAAAATTAAAAAATGCAAAATGGTACATATACTATAATTATGACTCCAGAGAAAAAACAAACATTTGTGCATATTACCAAGACTGAAAGGAAACACAATAGAATGTTAAAAATGCTATTTCTGCATGGTGGGAATATGGATGAATTTTGTCTTCCTTTCTCCTTTCATTTCCCACATTTTCTATAATAAGCATGCATATCTATTCATAATGAAACATAACAAATAAACTAAGACACACACCCACACACTGAAAAGATATTTTTAAGAAGAATTTTAAACCACAAACATCCTTATTGCTGGGTTGATATGGAGCCTGAAATTCCCATTTTTGGTTTCAAGTCTTGTCTTTAGGACGATCTCATTTTACAATATAAAATACTACTTAGTAGAAGCAACGTTAATCCATGAACACCTTAGTATAAAAACGTACAAAAAATGTATCTGTTTTTCTAGCCTTGCGGACTGTAGAGAGTATGAATCCAAGGGTGGAATGGAGAAATGCCCAGGTCCTGGAATTTTCAACCTGTGGAGGACACCGCTCTCCAGCTAAATGCCTAAGAGGACAGTGACATTGAAGTGGTTTTTAAGGCAGAGAAAAATGATATGGGGTTTGGGGTGGCTTAATGACTCTCAGGAAGAGTCAGAAAACCAAGCCTGCTTTACATCTTGTCTACATCGAATACTGCAGCAAACATACTTGTTCATGCATTTGCACAATTATCTGACTGTTTCTTCAGAATAAACCCCTGAAGATGAGAGCCCTGCGTTAAAGGGTGTGGATAACCTAAGACTTTTGATAGGTGATTTCAGGCACATTCTAAGTGCAAAGTGCTCTCTTTACTATTGCCTATATGCCGGATGGAGAACACCTAGTCCTAAATAATTTCCATGAGACTTCACATCCAAAGGAAATGCCAGTCAGTACCCAGAACCTCACTGCTGACTCCTTTCTCTGAAAGGTGCCAGTTAAACTCTTCTTTGGCTGAGCGTTAGGACTTTCAGGAGGATTTAAACAGTTGAAGTGATTTTGAAGTCATTTATTCAGAGGAACAGCTGAAGCCATCTTAAGGCCCCCCACCTTCACCAGGTTCCAGGCAGCCAGCTCTGGATCTCAGCTTGTATTGCAAAGCAAACCTCTTTGTTTACAGCCGTCCAATACGACTGTCTACTAGGATCAAATTAACCGAAAATAAGCTCTGGAAGGCTGACAGCTTTAATTGTCATTTAATAGACCCGTTTCCTAAACTCCCTAATATCTTGTGTTGACTGTGATTACAGAGGGTCCCATGAGTAAATCTGATTTAAATTGATGCTCAATTTGGCCAGGACTGAAGAAATACTGGGTGGCAATTGTGGAACAAAACTGGGTAAAATTCCTTTCATCTTTTGGTGGTTAAAGTACTTGAACTTTAATACCTAAATACAGCCCATCTGGAATCCTTAAATGAAAGCTTTAATTCTCAGAGAAAGGATTTGAAGGTCTCTTTGTCTTCCACTGAAGGTTTTAAGAGGCAGTCAGCAATTAATAAATGAGATCATCGGCAAAATAAAATTCTTCTTTAAACCGAATTTTAATAGGCTCATATCTCAACCTGGGCTTAGCGGTGTTTAGGATGAAAGGATGCTGGTTATTTGTATGACCTCTGGGAGACCCATAATGACTGGGGGGAAAGAAATTACAATCCTTCAGCCATTCATGCTTGGAAAATTACTTTCAATAGGCACATAAATTATCCATATCTTGCTTTTCTTTTGGGGAATATTCAGAAATTACCAGAAAGCATATAATGGATCAATATTTGCTGCACTGGTTATCTTTTTTATTTTTTTGTTTCTCTTTCCCCCAAGTTCTCTGTTAGGGTCATTGCATTGCTGTCAGTTAAAAATGTCTGAATAGCTCGTCTTCACACGAGGTATTGCTCTGCTTTTCCAGAGCTATCTGCTGTGACAGATGCAGGGTATACTTTTGACTGCATGTGGTTCTCATTAAATCTTCACATGAGATTGAGGCCTGCCACATAAATTGGCGGAGCTTCTCTTAAGGATTATGAATCACTTGAGGATTATGTCCTTTTTATCGCTGTAGTCTAAAGGCAAGTTCATTACAAATATGAGCCAGACAAGAGACCCTACAGGACACTCCCATCAATAGCCTTAAGGCTATTTCTGCAACTTTTAAGGAAATGTAGTACTTAGGCCATGTCAGAGGGTGAGAAATGATGTCCCTGAATCCCCAGCACACATGTACACCAAAGTACTTAGATGTACTAGTGACACTGAAAAACTCACTCTCAGATAGAAGAATCTTTTGAGAATCGATAAAGTGTTACAGTCTCCACAAACAAGGATTAAGAGCCACCCCAGGCTGTAAGAACAGGACAATGTGATAGGAAAAAGAAAAATCAGTAGTTAATATCTCATATGGAAAACAAAATAAGTTTCTGAATGGCAGCTCGCATTTTTTTTGGCACACGATTCTTTCTAGTTCTGTATGGACTTTACTACAAGCTCTTTTACAAAGAAACAATTGTGATTTAAATATAAAACCAACAGAATTTGCTGCGGTGAAATTTTTTGCCCTTATTTGCTGATTGAATAAGAAGCTAATATAAAAGAACACATTTCCTTTTTACGTATGTAAATAGATGTAGAACATAATGTGAATCTGAAATAATTAAACATTTTTCAAACTTCTGAAAAAGACTCACGATACAGCCCTGTGGTTGAGAAAGATATCCGTTTATTTTCCTGAGATTCAAAAGCAGGGGCCATGAGCTGGAGCTCTTTGCCCATTTGAAGTAAATTGTCTTGACAGTGCATAAGGGAGAGAAGAGCGCTGAGATAATTGGGTTCAAAACAAGTATTTGCAGAATGGAGACAGGAAGCTCTTTGTACAGATTAAAAGATGGGTAAATGAATGATTGGGTTAAAGGTTCTAGCTGAGGGAAGATACAAATACGAATCATAATTCAGTTAGACAATCAAAGGGGAGAGAATATATATCTGAATATTCATTCAATAAACAAAACTACCCATTGTGTGTATAGCTGAGCATGTGCCTGGTCAGGCACAGGCAGTAGGTAGCGGGCATCATTGGGGGAGCCCTGCCTGTGTCCACTCAGTCCTCTCTGAAGATCACTTGCAGCTTTAGTGGGCACTCCACAACCATTTTGCCAGAGGATGTTCTCTGGCCACAGGAGTGCACCCTTGCCTGTGCACTGTGTAGGTTGGAAGCTCTGCAGAGTCAAGCAGTCTTGCAAGTAATCCCCCAACAATGTGGAACATGAGCTGGTGGATGAACGTGCCTTGGTGGGACAATCTGGGATGTGAAGTGCGGTATTTTAGAAGGTCCCCAGTGGGATCTCAGCACGGTTGCCCACAGTAGGAACTTCACTTGCTTTCCTCCCTTCCTTATCTGGCTTCCCCAGAGTGCCCCGGTGCTTCCTGGGATCATGTCCCAAATAAACTACTTGCACCTGAATTCTTTCTCAGGCTGTGCTTTTGGGGGGAAATCCAGACTAAGATATAAGCTGAATGGATGTTTGATGGAGAAAAATTGGGGGACATTTGTATTAAAATATTGATTGTGTTTGATCTGCACTCAGAACAGAGTTTAATATAGAAAAGGGGGGTATTTTATGGTGTGAAGGAATGAGGAAAAGTCATGAAGAAGAAAGCTTGAGGGCACTAGCAAGATTTACTCCCAGACTGGGTGTGATGTATAATTGATTAAAAGGTTTAAATGGAACATGGTCCTTGGTTTTGAGGATGGTCGCAAAGTTTGCATCATCTGTAATGACCAACAACAAAAATAAGGGTGAAAGATTTTTGGGGAAAGCCCCCCAGAGAGTAAGTAATTGTGTTTAGCATGTGAAGTCCTTAGAATTTCAGGTCTTTCCCTCAAGTTCCCATATCATTATATTCTTTCCAATTGGATGATGAAATATGCACATGCATAGTTACATTTTTCTTCCTATAGAGAAAAACCCCAAGGAGGGGAAATGAGGGAAGGAGACCTCCACATTTTGCTGGGCACAGGCAGCTATTGACTCCATGGTGTATAATGTGTGTTTTCTGCCTTCTTTAAAAACTTCAGGAAACAAACACAAAAAAGTCATATTACAGGATCACACCTGCTATAAGCTTTAGGCTGACAAGGACATGTTAGAACTGTTGATTCTTATAAGAAGTATCTTAATTTAATTGGATCCTCTTGGCATCCAACAACATCCATTAACCTCGGCAGTTTTTGAAGCTGATGATACATCCTGTTCCTCATATTGTATCATGTTTTAAATCTCCCTGCATAGACTTTGTACAGTTTCATAGTTCTACTTTGCACGAATAAGGACGTTACCTTTCTGGGGGCATCTTCATGAGTCGATGACTCATAGCGTTCAGGTCTGCTTTCAAGGTTAGTTGAGCGAGGACATGACAGCATAACAACAGTAAAATGGAAATGATTTTTCCATTTTTCCAATGAGCCTCTCTCACCATCTGATGTGTGGAATTTTTTCCAGCTTTCACAGCTGAGCCATTGCTAATTGTTGAATTTACATTAAGATTGTAAGCTCTGGCAAGCCTGAAATTCATTTTGGCTCATTTCCTCAGCCTCATTCCACAAATAGTACCTCCAACCCCAAATGCTAAGGCCAAAGGAGAAAGATCCCGAGCTGTGTAAGGCAGATCTTTGGCCTTTTTCTTACTATAGCAAGATGCTTTCTATAGCAGTGAAAAGAATTCTAAACATTGGAAAATGTCTCCTTATGTGTGCCTTCTCTGTGTCACTGTAGACCAAATTAGTTCACATTAGGGTAGGCGGGACTGAGATTTTTCCTACCAGGGCAATTTGTGCAGAGGGAGGGTTACTGCTTTTAGGGAAATTTTGATCATTTCCTTCCAGTTTCTTTCAGTTCTAGCAACAACTCAGTTATGGTGGCTATGTGGGAGGTCGATCCATGTTTAAATCAACACTGATTTAACAATATAATCAAGCCTTTCTTCAGAATTCATGTGGTGATAGCAAAAACAATTTCAAGGGTAAACGAGTATTTTTTGAGGGTGGAGATTTTTTTTGATGCTGAAAATACATTGAATAGTGGGGCATCTCTGAGTTATAAAGAACTAACATAGACAAGTTTAAAGGGCATGATTTTTTTTTGTATGATTTTAGTCGATTCTGTTAAAAGTGGAGTAAGAAATGTCATAGGAAAGAGTCACACGAAAACCCACTCTACTTTTTTCCTTCTTATTAAACATGTGCTGTCATTTCCTAAGGGCAATTAGGATAAGCAAAAGTTTATTCATCTTAAAGTTAGCTTCCAAAAGCATTGGTCTGCATTTAGTGGTTTGGTAAACATATTCAAGTTCAACTACCTACATCAACCACGATGTTAAAAATGTGATCATTTTTCCTCTGCATTTTTCCCTAGACGATGAGCTGTTATTATTTTACTTTTTCAATGAATGAAGTGCCTTTGGATGTCAGTTATCTAATTAACAAATCATCCAATAGTTAATTGCCAAGATAAGAACAAAGGAAAATGTAAAAACAAGACAAATCATCTCCTTCTCCAAATGAGAAACTCAATAAAATATAGTTGGTTTAATGGATTCCAGAAGGAGAAAAACACAAAACCAATAAATAATTAATTTTATTCTCTTTTTAAAATTGTTTTGGGATTATGGTATGGACACAATCATAAACAACTGGGGCAGTTCAGTTCTTAAATATATTTGCATGTAAACAAGAGGAAAAAATTATACTAGGGTTATTTATATGTTAATGAAGAGAGCAGAGAATGACATTAAAACCTCATGATAACCTTTTTCCGGATGCCTCAGTTTATAATAAGTTTCCTCTGAAGGGAAAGGACTGGATGTGTAGGCCTAACTTTAAGTACTCAGACTGGAGGCAACACTGGGAAGTGGAGGTGAGGAAAAAAGGATGATGTTATGGGTTATTTGTTGCTGAATAATAATTCACTTTAAAACATACGACTTGAAGAACAGTCATTTTATTGTCTTTTATAACTGTTGTGAATTGCGAATTCAGGAAGGGTTTAGCTGGGTGCTACTGTCTTGTAATCTCTCCTCCAATTGTAACCAGACAGTGGTAGGAGCAACAAAAGTACAAGCATTGGGGGTGGAGGAAAGTAGGCTGAGCGTGAGGTGGGTAGAGCAGCTGCACAATGGCCGGGCATCTCTCACTCAGGATGCAGCTTCAGTGCTTCCCCTTGCCATCTTTTCACTTAACTAGAAAAATAAAAAGTCAAATCAAGTTGGGCACAAAAGGAATAGGGGCAGAAGAGGTGAAATTACAAGTTTGGGCTTCCTCACCACATGGCAGTTTCAGGGCAGCTGGACACTTGCTTGGTGGTTCAGGACTCAATGCCTATGTTCCAGTGAGGGAGATTAGCTTCATCATTTATAACCTAACCTGAGAAATCACTCCGTGTAATTTCTACCATGCTCTATGGTTACCAGCCAGTCACAAATGTGCCTGAACTTATGGGAAAAGGAAGAAGAATCCATGTCTTGATGGAGAAGTGCCAAATTTCTGGAAAACCTTAGGTAGGACACAATTCTTATGCAACTGCAATATGCAAAAATAGTAGGAAATATCTTATGGCCAGTTTTGGAAAATACGGTATTCCATAGGTGGCCAGGTAAATCTTGGAAACAACCAGGTATTCCTTGAGTAGGTAAGGGATAAATTGTGGTACATCAAACAATGTAATATCATTTAATGCTGAAAAGAAATGAACTATGAAGCCATGAAAAGACATGGAGGAATCTTAAATATATATTACTAAGTGACAGAAGCTAATCTGAAAAGGTAATGGACTGTAATATTTCAACTATATGACCTTCTGGAAAAGATAAAACTGTGGAGACAGTAAGAAGATCAGTGGTTGTTAGGGGCTGAAGGGAGGGGGAGGGATGAATAGTGTAGGGGTCAAGGAGCCCTCTGAATTTTCGCTAAAAAATCAACTCACAAAAGGCACATTAATTGGAAAATAGGCATACAAATTTGTTTACGTTCACACAGGAGACACTGTGATTACTCCAACCCCCATTGGGGTGCAGAAGCTTATACACCATCTTGAGGTTACAGAAAAACAGAATGAGTCCACAAGAATACCTCCTGGTCCTAAGGTTTTCCAAGAAATCTTAGGATCCTGGCAAAGCAAACTATGTGAGTAGGGACAAGAGGAATTCTGCTGAGGGGCAATGCGTGATTCCTAGGGAGAATTCAATAAGCTTGAAGAGCATACAGTTGTCTGGGACAAAGTCTGTTGGGTTCGCAGAGTGGACAATGGTTTGTGATAAAAGTCTGTCCAGGTGTGTTGACAGACTTCAATCTTTCTTCCTGGAATCCAGGTTCAGTTAATGAAAACTCAGGGAAGGGGACAGAGGTCATTGTTTTCTTCTTGGCAGGCTCGGACTTTAAGCAGATAAGGGAACAAGATAATCCTGGGTTTTGGGAAAGAAAGTGGCGCAGAAGAGGTGGTGGGAAGGTCAGAGAGACATTAAAGCTTCTTCAGTTCAGCATGTCAAAATGCCATATTTTGGGGTATTGGTTTCTGATCCCCAACCATAGGCAGAGCACAGAAGATTTTTGTGGCAGTGAAAGTTCTCTGTATGATACAGTGGACACACGCCATGACACATTTGTCCAAATTCATAGAATGTAAAACACCAAGAGTGAAATCTAATGTACACCAGGACTTTGTGTGATTATGATGTGTCCAATGTAGGTTCATTGTCATTTATTACACTCTGATAGGGGATTTTGATAATGGGGGTCTATGCCTGTACAGGGACAGGGGTATATGGAAAAAATCTCGGTCCTTCTAACTTTGCTTTGAATCTGAAACTGCTCTTAAAAATAAAATCTTTTAAAAAGGAAGCAAAGAAAGCAATGGTGTGCACTGCCTGTACCTACCCTCCCCATTCGGCCAGGCACAGCCATCTGCGCATCACCTCTTCTGCCCCTATATTCCTTTTGAGTCCAATTTGATTTGACTTGTTTTTAGTTTCCTAGTTAATAGTTTGTGGATCTGATGTAGAATTTGCTGCTTTGGCTACTCGATTTGAACCCTTCCTAAACTGGGCATCAGCTCCCAGTTCAGTTTCTGGCTAAGCCCCTTTCTTCAAGCATTTTGTGTGAGCTCCTGGCATCTGAGCTCCTGTTCTAAAGGATCTCTCCTTTCTGCTGCTCTGGCAGGTAAGTCCCTGTTGCCCCATGAGTGACAAAGGAGATTCAGCTTGGTCAGGACTGGGGACTTGGAGAAGACCACATCAGCTTGGTGAGGCCTGGGGAATCACATGTTAGCATGTGCATTTTGTATCAACTGGATCTTTGAAGAGTTGGTGAGGAGAAAGCTGAAAAAAAAAAAAGACAAAAGATGGGTCTGTGCATAAAAGCTTAGACCTGTAAGAACATTAAAGATCATCTCATCCAGCCCACATTGTATAGGGAAGAGAATTGAGGCTCAGAGAGATTTACTGATTTCCTCACCAACATTAGTACCAGGCACTTGAATTAAGGTCTCCTCGTTTCTGTGTAGGCATACATAGAAAAAGTTCTTCAAGCACCAAACACATAGTCACTAGCAACACACTTTTGCTTTATTCTTCCTTAGAAGAAACTGTCAGTAAGCATTCAAATACTTTTGTTAACATTTCTTTTTAATCTCCTAAGGAAATAATACTCTTGGTATTTAAAATACAAGGTCCATTTAGGTACTTTGAAATGATGGGAACAGTATGTTTCCTCTTGGACCAACCCTACCAGGGATTCAGGAACACCTGTTCATCTTTCAACCCCTTATCCTTGGGTCCATCTGTCTACTCTCAGATTTGGTTAGCACCTGAGGTTTGATAGAGATCAGTTGGGATCAACGTTGGTGATGAGTCCTCACGCTGCCACTATCTTGGGCAAATTTGCTTCTGAGCTGCAGCCAACATTCGGGGCCCCTTTGAGAGTCAAGTTTTCGTCAGACTGTCCTCTAGCATCCCCAATATCACAAGGTTCAGCTAGTGGGGAAAGGCTGTGGGTAAAGAGTTGGCTGCCAGAGGATTCTAAAACTTCCTCTCCTGCCCCCAGGCTTTCAACACAGAGATGTATAAAAGAGTAGATACGGCCAAATGAGTCCAAGGTAACATCTGATTTCTTTCCTCAGGAGATTCAATGAGATGATGTGTCACATGTAAACGTTGAGAAGTTAAACACAGTTAGTTACTGGAGTGGCTACAGGCTATAATGGCATGCCATTTGAATTCAGAGCTAAGTCCAGTCTTAGCGACATCACCTAATGGCTGAGAGAGCTTGGCAACTCAGTTTTCTTTATTGAATTTTATGTTCCCTGTCTATAAAATGAGACCATGCCTGGGCTGAATTGTGTGTTCCCCACATTGACATGCTGAAGTCCTAACCCCCAGTACCTCAGAATGTGAGTATATTTAGAGACAGGGCCTTTAAAGAGAGAGCTGAGGTAAAACAGGTCATAGCGTGGGCGCTAATCCAACATGATTGCTGTTCTTACAAGAAAAACAGATTAGGATACTGATAAGCACCGTGAGAAGATACTGGCAAAAAATAGCCATCTTAAAGCCAAGGAGAGGGGTCGTAGAAGAAACCACTGTGCCGCCATCTTGGTTTTGGACTTCCGGCCTCCAGAGTTATGAGAAAATAAATTTCTGTTGTTTAAGCCCCCCAGCCTGTGGTACTTTATTACAGAACTTTGTTATGGCCCTAACTGCCCTAACAATGGAAAGATAAAAAAAAAACTTAAATCACTTTCTGAATATAAAGCTGTCAGTACAACGCTAACGGTAGTTACTATCCGTAAGCTTTAAGAGATTGAAGGAGTTGGAGACTTGTGGAATTGGACAGAGCTAAAAAGTGCACAGCTATGGAAATTTCTCTAGGCCTCCAGGAATCAATGTGTTGAGAGGGTGTTTCTTGACTTGGGCTCATCTAATAGCAAGATGTGATGGAAACTGACTTGCTATGTCTGGCCAGGCTGTGTCAAGAAACCCAGACAGAAGAAAACAAGGAAACTCTTTATATTTCATGTATAGATTAATGATTGTCTTTCAGTCCAGAAGGGGAATCTTGTCCCTTCCTTGTCACTCAGAATTCCCAAATATAGCTGAGTTGGTAGCAAATTTCTAAGAAAACGTTTTAGCTGTGAAATGAGAGTGTTACTCTTTAGGAAAAGGAAATCACCTTGGATTTTGTAAGGGGCAGAATAACTGCACTGAATTCTAGATGCTCATTTTTATTTGTGTTGGATAAGAGTAATCTTTCTAGCCTATACTTTTCAACTCCGTGTTTATTTAGTCAACCTCTTGGAGAACTGAGCACTGCCCTGGTGGAGCATTGTAGGATGGATGGAATGCACAGAAAGCCACGAGTCCTTGCTTTGCAGCTGGTACAACATAATTGGTGTTAGACAGACTGACAGCAGCCAGGCAGTCATGCATCGAGGGAGAGTGCAAAGTAAAAGAAAAGCATGTAAGGTTAAGCAGGGAAAGAAAGTTCTGCACTTTTGTCTTTTGGTCTGAGAAGGCATCTTCTTAGCATCTGTGTAGAGGAGTCAGTAATTTTCTATTCAAAAGACATGGAATCCATTATCTAAGGTTTCACAGCAGTTTTTAATTTAGTAACCTCCTCTTCCTTCTCTCTTCCCCTCTTCCTAAGCCGTGTTATATTTTCTTTGCACAAGTTTTCATGAGCTCTGCCTTCATCAAGGGAATTGTAATGAGAACCCTCGAAAAAAGGATTATCAACTTGGAGGCTGCATATGAAAAGAACACATTTTAAAGCAACTTTTGCTTGACATCTCAATTTGTAAGTCAGTTTTGTTTTTAAATAAATAAATAAACCTAGAGGGATTGAAGCACTTTGTTTGGTAGAAATGAGCAATGCAAAAATTATAGTGAATCAGAGCATTTTATCATCAGTAGAGTGCCTTGATCAACCTAAGATGAAGGTAATGCGTAACTATAAATGGTTCCTTTTCATCAGATTAATTGTGTTGCTATTTGGGGGGTGGAAGCTATAGCATCTGAAATTCAGGATAGGTAATGATGATAAACATTACTGAGGAAACAATTATCCTGGAGGATTCACCAGGGCATTTCATTTCTCTCACTTTATAGAAGCAATCATTTCATTAGGAATTTTTATCACTAATCTGATTTTAAAAAAATGAATCCTTTAGAAAAAGATGAATTAAAAGTGCTCTCATAGAAGAAGGCATGGACTCAAATGGCTTTAAAAAAATGAATTCCTAAGTTGCAACTCATTGAGGCGGAGGCAAGGTGAAATATGTAAATAAATTAGGCTGAGGAGAGAGTAGCAGTGGTCCAGGCCTCGAAGAGGTTTAAGCCAGATCTTTGAAAGGCTGGACGCCACTTTTCTATAGTACTTAACAGTGCCTGAGGCAAATACTACTGCTTAGGAACTATCGCCGTCATTTCCCCCTTCTCTTTCCTCCTGGTTCTCTTCCCACAAGGTGGAAGAACAGTCTAGTAATTGACATTTGTGGCTTTGGAAGACTCGCTGTACTCTGCAGTCCATGCACTGAATGCCTGGGACCCATTAGAGATCTTCCGGGAGTTCCAAGGGTTGCTGACCCCTCTTTAAATGACTTCGGAAGAGCAGGCTGCAGCTCTAGGCCTGCCAAACAGTGGCACGGCAGCAGGTGCAGCTGTGAGGTGTGGGTTGGTGCTGGTGTTTTCTTTTGGATCCCTGTTAGCCGGGAAGTCTACTTGATCTTTGGCAGTTGTGTGCAGAAGGAATACTAGGATTGGGTTAACCAAGATAAGTCTTTGCATGGATAAAGGGATGCTTTATTATTTAGTTTTTAAAAAATCATTTATTTCCATAGGTTTTGGGGAAACAGGTGGTATTTGGTTACATGAGTAAGTTCTTTAGTGGTGATTTGTGGGGATTTTGGTGCACCCATCACATGACCAGTATGCACTAAACTCAGTTTGTAGTCTTTTATCCCTCACCTCCCTTCCATCCTTTCCCTCTAGTCCCCAAAGTACATTGTATCATTCTTAGGCCTTTGCACCCTCATTACTTAGCTCCCACTTATGAGTGAGAACATACAATGTTTGGTTTTCCATTCCTGAGTTACTTCACTTGGAATCATGGTTTCCACTTCCAACCAGGTTGCTGTGAATGCCTTTAATTCATTCTTTTTTTAATGGCCGAGTAGTATTCCATCATACTATATACCATATTTTATAATATATATACCATACTATATATAATCGTTTCTTTATCCACTCATTGATTGATGTGCATTTGGGCTGGTTCCATATTTTTGCAATTGCGAATTGTGCTGCTATAAACATGCACATGCAAGTATCTTTTTTTGTATAATGACTTCTTTTCCTCTGGGTCGATATCCAGTAGTGGGATTGCTGGATCAAAAGGTAGTTCTACTTTTAGTTCTTTAAGGAATCTCCACACTGTGTTCCATAATGGTTGTACTAGTTTGCATTCCCACCAGCAGTGTAGAAGTGGATGCTTTATCAAAGACTTGCTTGTATCTTCCCTAGTATACAGCCTCCTAACACATCTTCTAGTGAGCAGGAAGGAAGGAAGCAGATGTGTAAATCCTGTTATAAGCATCTCCTTTAAGCACTGGGGTATAACCTTTCCATGGAAGACTGGGAGGCCTGTGCAGAAAGTGGGGACAAATGAATGAGTTGGAGATTTAATAACCAGCTTTCTGTACAACATGCTGAGGGGCTATTAACTTATTTTTCTTTATTTAAACTCTTACAATGAAATAAATGTATATCTATTTTATAATATTGAAGAAATGAAGATAAGCAAAACTGAGCAAATAAGAGTGAACTGAACACTTTTCACCTGAAGATGACCACTGTTAATATGCCAGGACCATCCTTCTGAGCTCTTTTCTTTGCTTATCCATCTACACACACAGCAAACACAGATTTACCAAATGTGATAGTTTTATTGTAACTATTGTCATTTTTAATGATTGCATAGTAGTTCTTTTAAAGATGGCACCAACGTTTTTTAAGAAAGATTTTATTGCCAGATATCTCAATTGTCTCGGGATTTCTCCTAGTGTAAACCACATTATCCTGAACACTTTTGTAAATAATTATGCATATACATCCATGACCATTTTCTTAGCATAAATTCCTAAGGAAAATTGAGAACTTCTGATACATATTGCTAAATTGCCACCCTGAAGAGTTTATGTATTCAAAACATGTCTACTAACTGAGCAGTCAGTTTATGTCCAGGGTTGGCTATTAAATGGGGACATCCAGCGTGAAGAAGAAAACACAACGTCCTCATAGAGATAGCCATTAAATACGTAAACACAGCAGGTTTGAATGTCACACAAGGGGAAAACCAGGAGCCACTGGAGATCCTGGGGGAAGAACCACTTCAGAGTCCCCCAGCAGCATGTGGGCAGGCCTGAGTCTCTGGGTCTTTGCCAGTGCCTTCCACTATTGTTTCACTGCGTTTTATATCAAAGTAACTGGAAATGAGATCCTGGACTGCACATTTATACAGGAGTACAGCCCAAGCATAAGGCACAATATACTCTTTTACGATCTCTGTCCTACTTTGGATTCAGGCTTAAGAGACCTCATTCAGAGATTTAAATTTAATAAACGGAATCAAACCTGGTGAGGAGACAGCTTCTCAGGCTACAAGGCTGGCTGGTGCTATCTTCTCTCAACCCTGTGAGGGAGGCCTGGTTTTCTTCTTGACCGAATTAGTCACTTGCACATCTGTGGGGGGGAATCATCCTTCTTTTGGTCTCTTCTCTCTGGGAACATAATGAATTCATTGTATTTTATTTTTTCTCTTTCTCCTCCTCCTCCCCTCTCCTCCCCCTTCTCCCCTTTTTCCTCACCCCTTCCCCCTCCCCCCTCCTCCCCTCCCCTGCTCCTCAAGGTATCTCTCTTTTTCCACATCATGAGCAACTTGATGGGGGATTCCGTAAATGCTCAGTAGATTGTTGACTAATTGACTGAGCGCCTGAATGATGTCACCCGACTCTCTTACTGCTACCTGGCATCATTAGTGGCATTAGTTAGGATTCTGAGTTTACATTAGAGAATGCAAACTTGCTTAAAGGGGCTATTTTTGGTCATAGAAATATTAAGCCTATCTATTTAAATTTTCTTAAGTCCTTATTGCCATTAAACTCTTCCTTTATTGTCACCTTTGATGTAAGGGAAAGACTGTCAGCCATTAGCAGTGTAACAGTCTTGAATGTCAGGTTAGGGACGAGGGCTTAGGGTTTTATGTAAGGAAAGCCCCAAGTGGTAGACAGGTGGAGAAACCACTCATTCCTGCTGCAGGCTGATGGTGGGAAGGAGAGAAGGGACTGAGTGGGGAGAAGGAAACTCCCATGCATAGGCCTGAGAGGGGTGGGTGTGTCAGGCAGGTTGAGGAAAGTGCTGAGGATGATGATTTTCTGTCTGATGCCACAGGAGGCTGCAGGGGCTGCAGGGAGACCCCCTGGTTCAGAAGGTCTCGGGCAGAATGTAGCGAAGGCTCAGTGTTTAGCAAGAGCTCAGGGAGGCCTTGGCAGTGCAAGGTGGGGGTCACCGGGGTGCAGGCAGAGAGAGGCTGGTGCTTGGGTTACACACTGCTGCATGGGGCTGCAGGGCCTGCAGCTGTGACTTTTGTCAGAATAAGCAGTGATCAGGCAGACCAAGGACACCCTGCCAGAAGCCAGAGGAGCTCTGGCAGTCCAGGAACCTCCGTACTCCAGAGCCACAAGGCCATGAGAACTCTCTTTCCACTGTTCAACCCAACAGAGGAGAGATTGAGCAATTATCCCAGATTAGAGAAAACCAAGTACATATTCTCCCCACTAAAACCATGTAAAATTTATATTTTCTTTGTATTTAAGTTGTAGCATGAAGAATATTGCAACTCTGTTAGGCTAGTTTATACATAAAGGGGAATTTACTGGTTCATAGAATCCAAAAGGTTGTAGAGAATGTAGCAGTTTTAAGTTATGAGAAGGTGCAGGCTCACCTGGAGGCCGGGGCTCTGCTTTCTGTCTTCACTAACGTCTGCTTCGTGCTGCATCTCAGCTTCTTTCTTTCTCACTGCTGATCAGTTCCTTCACGTGGGGAAGTTTTATACTCTATATTTCAACCATTAGAGGAAGAGAGACTGCCCTCAAGTTTGTTTGTTTTGGCCTCAAATTCAAACTCTCAGGGAATGATTATATTGCCTGTGTTGCAGTCAGGTGTCTTACTCTTGCACATTTGTGGGGGGGATCATCCTTCTTTTGATCATTCTCCTCTCTGGGAACATAATGAATTCATTGTATTTCCTTTTTTCTCCTTCTCCTTCCTCTCCTTCTCCCCATCCCTGACCCTCATCCTCAATGTGTCTCTTTCTTTTCCTATATCATGAGCAACTTGATGAGGGGTGACCCATACTTTAGTTCCTGGGTTCAGTAAATGTTCTGAACAATCAGTTGCAGCCTGGGGATGGCATTTTCCACACCTCCTCCCCTCCTGGGTCAATTGCCTACTCTTGAACCAACAAACTATGGTCAGCGTGGTCAGGGGTTTAGGGATACAAGGCGGTTCACGGTGTCCATGTAACTGAGGGAGAGTTCCCAAAAGAAAGATTGAGTGAGGGTATCTCAGTCAGTCTGGACTGCCGTAACAGATTACTATACACTGGGCAGCTTAAACAACAGACATTTATTTCTCACAGTTCTAAAGGATAGAAAGTCCTAGATCAGGGTGCTGGTGGGTTCTGGTGAGGGTCCTCTTCCTGGTTTGCAGATAGCCATCTTCTTGCTATATCTTCATGTGTCAAGGGGGGGTGGAGAGAGAGAGAGAGAGAGAGAGAGAGAGAGAGAGAGAGAGAAAGAAAGACAAAGAGAACTCTCCTCTTCTAAGTGCACTAATCCCATCATCAGGGCTCCATCCCTGTGACCTAATCACCTCCAAGTACCATCGCAATAGAGATTAGCGATTCAACATATGAATTTTAGGGGGACACAAGCATTCAGTTAATAGCATTTGGTGATGTTAAAAGCAAGTCCCAGTAATACACAACATGACATCAATCCTCTCAGGACGCCCCAGGACATTCGGGTTTCTTAGGGTTGTAGGGGAGGAAAAGGTTCATGCCTGAGGCCGCTATAACAAAAGGCAGATTAACACAATGAAACCATACACAATTTATTTTACTATTTTATTTTTATTTTTTGAGATGGAGATTTGCTCTCGTTGTCCAGGCTGGAGTGCAAGGGAGTGATCTCAGCTCACTGCAACCTCCACCTCCCATGTTCAAGCGATTCTCCTGCCTCAGCTTCCTGAATAGCTACAGGCGTGTGCCACCACGTCTGGCGAATTTTGTATTTTTAGTAGAGATGAGGTTTCTCCATGTTGGTCAGGCTGGTCTCGAACTCCCAACCTCGGATGATCTGCCCGCCTCAGCCTCCCAAAGTGCTGGGATTACAGGCGTGAGCCACTGTGTCTGGCCACAAATTTATTTTTTATGATTTTATGTGACATGAGAGCCTTCATCAAGAAATGAAGACCCCAAAGAAACAGGTCTATTTGTGTATTTTCATGCCTAGGCTTGCTGAAGAGTGGTCAGTCATAGAGAAGTACGACTGGAGGAGAAAAGAATATGATCTAATGGTAAAAGCCAGGGGAATCTTAGCAAGCCCTGTTTTTTCTGATTCTTCTTAGTGTCTCTGTGTCTTTGGCTCCTTTCCCTTGGGTATAGGGAGGGCTTCTCTTGAATGAGAGTCTCACGGCCTTCCTTAGGGAAGAAGGGTGAAGGGATGGTAGGAAGGGCCTTCGTGCTTCTGTTTTCTCAAGTGCTGATGTGCCATCTTTTGGGGTAACGTGTTTTAAATCCTATTAGGAGTGATGGAATGGTGAGTGGCTTACTCAGAGAAGTCCACAGTAATCCTACCAGTCTCCAAGATGGCCCCAGTGGTCCTTCACACATGTACTTTTATCCCAGGCTGAATCCAGGCTGGCCTGTGTGATTAATGGAAATCGAGCCCAGTTGAGCTGGCGGCATGTGGCTTACAGGGCAGGTCTTATGGGGCTTTGTAGCTTCCATTTGCTTTTACAGGTCCCTTGCTCTTGTTGTGAGCACAGTCATGCAACCCTGTTAGGGGCTCATGTGGAGAGGAACCGTGGCCTTCCACTGACAGCCAGCAGCCCCTTGCCAGTCATGTGAGTATGCCATCTTGGAGCAGACCCCGATCAAGGCTTCAGCTAATTGCAGCTTTGGCTAACACCTGACTGCAATTTCATGAACAGCTTTTTCAAGCCAAACTAGCCAGCCAAGTAGCTCCCAAATTCCGGACCCAGAGAAACTAGTTGTCAAAGATAAGAAATATCTACCATTATTTTAAGCTTCTAAGTTTTGGGTAATTTATTATGCATGGTTAAATTAATTTTTGTACATTCCCAAATCAGGCAAGTCAGGGTAAACTTTCTTATCCTTAAGTAGCCATACATAGTCCCCATCTAATGTGACTCAAATAGAGAGGAAATGGGCAGAAAATTCTACATTCTTTTCTTTGGATCCCATAGGTATTCTGTTAAAAAGATAAAGCAGAAAGAATACAGGAAACAAAGAACCCTGATGTGTATTCTACCTAGTTTGCTAATATCACTGGAATGTTAAGAAAGGAAATGTCAAGCATAGCACATTGAAGAAAAAAAAAAACACTAAAAAAGTAAAAGCTATTCAGAATATGTGAATTTTCATCCCAACTTTCGGCCAAGTCATTAAGCTTTTTCTGCTCCAACTTCCCTGGGTTACTCAAGGATCACATGAGATAATGAACACGGAAGCTCTCTATAACTTTTAACACCTTGCAAACATCACATCGTCAATGTTAGAATCATGAGGACAAAGGGTGTGAATGTGGGTTAGAATTGGAAACTGGGAGGAAGAAATAAGAGAAAACCTGTTCATTTGCTTCTCTAATACAAGTAAGTTTCCTGATAATAGAAAAATACTTTTAGTCAATGTTGAATATTACCTTAATATTGTTTGGGAACATTTCTGTGTGTAGGAAACCTCGAAATAAGACTTCCATTTGACCCATGAATTACAGAGTTGCTAATAAGCGGATTCCTAACAATTCTGTCTCCAGGCATTCTCCTGACATCCCACAGGTGTGCGATTGCAGGGGGATCTGAGAGTTGCAGATCCCGCTAGGGCTGTGCCACCCACTGATATATAACCCGCTGGAAGGTGTTATCTGTATCAGTCTTCCCTTGGAGACCCCATACCTCAGCAGGTATATTTCATGAGTGAAGGTATAACTGATGAATCTTCTAATTTTATAGTCTGAAATGGGATGATAAAATGCTAGATTTATAGATATTGTTTCATTGTGTACAACACTCACGTTTCTTATTCCCATCTGGTGTGAAGAAAAGAAATTTGTTCTCCCTTTATCGTGTCATGCTGTTAAATGTACATTGCTAAGCTCTTGAGGAGTGGAAGCATAGCTATCCACCAGCGTAAGAGATGTGGTGCTCAAAACAGCATGGTACTGGTACCAAAACAGAGATATAGACCAATGGAACAGAACAGAGTCCTCAGAAATAATACCACACATCTACAGCCATCTGATCTTTGACAAACCTGAGAGAAACAAGAAATGGGGAAAGGATTCCCTATTTAATAAATGGTGCTGGGAAAATTGGCTAGCCATAAGTAGAAAGCTGAAACTGGATCCTTTCCTTACTCCTTATAC